>NC_064648.1:120045416-120132916 GCF_023864345.2 Schistocerca serialis cubense
ACAGGTTCACTGGTGGACTGGGCGTTCATGATATTATTATATAGTTTGTATGACAATTTAGTGCTTTGCTTACGATTCAACAGGTACGTGGTTAGAAGATTCATGGCTCGATCCCCAACACTATAAGATTTTAGCTTTTTAAGAAGTACCCTATGGTTTACCGTATCAAATGCTCTTGTCAGGTCCAAAAATATACCTGCAGTCTGCATCTTCTCGTCCAACAGAGAGTAAACTTCATGGATGAACTGTGTAACTGCTGTGGTTGTACTTGGCTCTTTTCTGAAGCCATGCTGCGAATCTACAAGCAGTTTATGTTTGTGAAAAAGGCACTTAGTTGAGAAAGGATAATGCTTTCGAATATCTTACTAAAAGTGGGAATTAATGATATTCGTCTATAGTTGGAGATTTCTTCCTTACTTCCCTTTTTATACACTGGTTTCACTACACTCATTTTTAGAACCGTTGCATACATGTTTTCTCTAGTGCCGCAATTAATCAGGTGAGTAAGAGGTTTAGAAATTTCTTTTAAGCATGCTTTAGTAATAGCACTGGATACGCCATCCCATCCGGATGAAAATTTTTTCTTTAGCACGTGTATTACCGCGCGAGCCGCCTGCTCATTCACTTCCACAAATTCAAATTCGATACACTGGGTGAGATGGCACCGGATCTCTATCTGTGAATCTGTAATATGCATTGATTGTTCACCAGAAATGTAGTAGTTATTAAAAATATTACATATAGTATCTGGGTTTTTTATAATGTTACCATCATGTCTTATGCTGAGTGGTTCCACGTTCATCTTGTTGGGGATCTTTTCGGTATTTGTCAATCAGCTTCCAAGATGCTTTGCTTATGTTGTCAGACTGTTCTATTGTTTTGCTGTTAATCTGCTTCCTTAGATTGACAATTTCAGTTTTAAAAGTTTGCTTGGCCCTGTTGTATTTTCCCTTGAAAACGTGCATAGTGGTGGCTTTATAAAGCTGGTTTAGATCATGTACTTGCTGCCTGAACCTAGTCAGATTTGTTAGGAGTTTTAGTCTAGGATTACTTCCATTTTGACAGTGTTTAACTGCCTTCTGGATTTCTCTGACTGGGTAACTATATTCATAATGCTGCAATAGGGTTGAGTAGAAGTCATTCCATTTCTCATCCGACCCTTTCACCTGGTACCCAGAATCCCGTTTCTCATTCGCTAGTTTGTCTTTAAGAGCATTAATATTTGAGGTATTCAGCATTCGTTTCTGTAGCACAATTTTTGTTATTTTAGGCACAACTGAATTTTCGTATTCTATCACCTGACAGAAGTGGTCAGGATAAAGAAAATCTAAGTTACTGTAATTTACCTTATCTATAACATCTTTGTTGATTATAGCATAATCTATTCTAGTGGAACACGTGTCCATCACTCTGGTGTCAGAGTTCACTATATTTACAAGGTTGTATGAGGTCAGTACATCACTGAGTTTCAAGTTTACTATACTATTTGAGTTTGCATCTACACTCCTGGAAATTGAAATAAGAACACCGTGAATTCATTGTCCCAGGAAGGGGAAACTTTATTGACACATTCCTGGGGTCAGATACATCACATGATCACACTGACAGAACCACAGGCACATAGACACAGGCAACAGAGCATGCACAATGTCGGCACTAGTACAGTGTATATCCACCTTTCGCAGCAATGCAGGCTGCTATTCTCCCATGGAGACGATCGTAGAGATGCTGGATGTAGTCCTGTGGAACGGCTTGCCATGCCATTTCCACCTGGCGCCTCAGTTGGACCAGCGTTCGTGCTGGACGTGCAGACCGCGTGAGACGACGCTTCATCCAGTCCCAAACATGCTCAATGGGGGACAGATCCGGAGATCTTGCTGGCCAGGGTAGTTGACTTACACCTTCTAGAGCACGTTGGGTGGCACGGGATACATGCGGACGTGCATTGTCCTGTTGGAACAGCATGTTCCCTTGCCGGTCTAGGAATGGTAGAACGATGGGTTCGATGACGGTTTGGATGTACCGTGCACTATTCAGTGTCCCCTCGACGATCACCAGTGGTGTACGGCCATTGTAGGAGATCGCTCCCCACACCATGATGCCGGGTGTTGGCCCTGTGTGCCTCGGTCGTATGCAGTCCTGATTGTGGCACTCACCTGCACGGCACCAAACACGCATACGACCGTCATTGGCAACAAGGCAGAAGCGACTCTCATCGCTGAAGACGACACGTCTCCATTCGTCCCTCCATTCACGCCTGTCGTGACACCACTGGAGGCGGGCTGCACGATGTTGGGGCGTGAGCGGAAGACGGCCTAACGGTGTGCGGGACCGTAGCCCAGCTTCATGGAGACGGTTGCGAATGGTCCTCGCCGATGCCCCAGGAGCAACAGTGTCCCTAATTTGCAGGGAAGTGGCGGTGCGGTCCCCTACGGCACTGCGTAGGATCCTACGGTCTTGGCGTGCATCCGTGCATCGCTGCGGTCCGGTCCCAGGTCGACGGGCACGTGCACCTTCCGCCGACCACTGGCGACAACATCGATGTACTGTGGAGACCTCACGCCCCACGTGTTGAGCAATTCGGCGGTACGTCCACCCGGCCTCCCGCATGCCCACTATACGCCCTCGCTCAAAGTCCGTCAACTGCACATACGGTTCACGTCCACGCTGTCGCGGCATGCTACCAGTGTTAAAGACTGCGATGGAGCTCCGTATGCCACGGCAAACTGGCTGACACTGACGGCGGCGGTGCACAAATGCTGCGCAGCTAGCGCCATTCGACGGCCAACACCGCAGTTCCTGGTGTGTCCGCTGTGCCGTGCGTGGGATCATTGCTTGTACAGCCCTCTCGCAGTGTCCGGAGCAAGTATGGTGGGTCTGACACACCGGTGTCAATGTGTTCTTTTTTCCATTTCCAGGAGTGTATATTAAATTCATCTAATATAGTAAGGTCATTAGAACCAGCCTGACCAGCAACACTACTAAGTTTATCCATAAACAGCATTACATTAGCATTTGGTGGCCTATACACTCCAATCACTTTATGCTTTGGGAACTTAAGATCATTACTGTGGAGTACAATACCTGTCATTTCAATTGATCCTTCTTTAGTGTGGTGGTAAGCATGGTGCACTCGGCCCTTTGGAGGTTAATTGAGGAGCAATTTGATTGAGAAGTAGCGACACCTGTCACGAATACTGACAACGGCCCGGAGAGTGGTGTGCTGACCACACACCATTCCGTATCTGGATCCAATTATCTTAAGGGCTGAGATTGACACGGCTGCCAGTCTGCACCATTGGGCCTTCAAGATCTGCTGGGTACTGAAAACTGCACAATTAAGCACCCCACAAACCAAATATCATCATCATGTTCAGATAGCGTTTGTTTTGTTTGTATAAACAAACACTGCTGTGAGCCAAAATACTAATCACAAATTTACTGGTGTGCAGCAAGCATAAGCATAATCTTTATTGGTCAGCCTGCCTGCTGATTGTATGCATCCAGAAGTGAATTTGTGGGTAGGAAGGGAGCGGGGTGTGGGTGGGGGGGGGGGGGGGAGGAGCAAAAAAGGCAAAACCATATCTTCAGTCAAAATGGAGTCAGCTAATATCAAGTTATACAGCACGAGTGCTACACTTTTGCACTGAGAGTGGATCTGTCACTAATTAGGCACCACACTTTACTCAAGTTATATTTCCTACCGGAAGATTCATTATGTGTCCTCCGTGGGCAGGGGGGAGGGAAATGGAGGCATAAGAAACACCAATCACCGTTGATGCTCAGTGTTAGTGCGACAAGTTGTTTTTCAAAAATTTTCTCCTCAGTATAGCTGTTCGCCGATTTACACAGGTATTAAAATCTATGGAGAAGAAATAAAAACTTTGAGGTTTGCTGATGACATTGTAATTCTGTCAGAGACAGCAAAGGACTTGGAAGAGCAGTTGAATGGAATGGACAGTGTCTTGAAAGGAGGATATAAGATGAACATCAACAAAAGCAAAACGAGGATAATGGAATCTGGTCAAATTAAGTCGGGTGATGCTGAGGGAATTAGATTAGGAAATGAGACGCTTAAAATAGTAGTAAATGAGTTTTGCTATTTCGGGAGCAAAATAACTGATTATGGTAGACTCGCAATGGCAAGGAAAGCCTTTCTGAAGAAGAGGAATTTGTTAACATCGAGTAATAGATTTAAGTGTCAGGAAGTCGTTTCTGAAAGTATTTGTATGGAGTGTAGCCATGTATGGAAGTGAAACATGGATGATAAATAGTTTGGACAAGAAGAGAATAGAAGCTTTCGAAATGTGGTGCTACAGAAGAATGCTGAAGATTAGATGGGTAGATCACGTAACTAATGAGGAGGTATTGAATAGAATAGGGGAGAAGAGGAGTTTGTGGCACAACTTGACAAGAAGAAGCAACCAGTTGGTAGGACATGTTCTGAGGCATCAAGGGATCACAAATTTAGCATTGGAGGGCAGCGTGGAGGGTAAAAATCATATAGGGAGACCAAGAGATGAATACATTAAGCAGATTCAGAAGGATGTAGGTTGCAGTAAGTACTGGGAGATGAAGAAGCTTGCACAGGATAGAACAGCATGGAGAGCTGCATCAAACCAGTCTCAGGACTGAAGACCACAACAACAACAACAACATCTGATCAAACCTGCTGCCACGGCTGAGAATCAATAATGCACATTCATGAGGTGATGTTCGAGAAGATGGTAAGCTAGTTTGAATCCTGGAGCTGGAAAAACTTTTCGCTGCCACTATTTGGCTGGCAAGGGGAGGAGAGGAGGCAGCATAAAGTTCCTGATCACCAGACTTTGCTCCAATGTCCTGGATTAAACTCCAAACCTCTCCATGTCTCATATCTCATGAGGTGAGGGTATGTGACACTGTAGATTGTGATCTGTCTTTCAGGTGGGGACGTTACGCTTGGTGGCCCCATTTGTGCTATGTATTAGCACTGGGTTTCACCCTCTCCCTTCTCTCATCGTCATTATCATACAACAGAGTCATCACACACACACACACACACACACACACACAGTATTTGCATGTTACAAATTAATAAAAAAAAAAACCAAACTATCTGACCAAAGCCATCCTGACACCTATTAGAGCCCATTAGTATGTGGTGTGTCCACTGTTCACCCTTATAATGGCTTGAACACTACTGGGGACACCTTCAATGAGGTCTCTGAATGTTGTGTTCCTCAAGAGCCGAAGCCAGAAAAGGTAGTGAAGTTGGACTTTGGGGTCTGGAGTGAAGTTGACATTCTGACTCATCCCCAATGCATTCCACTGGGTTCAGATCAGTATTCTGGAGAGGCCAGTCCATTTCAGGAGCGTTACTTTAAAGAAGTCATTGCCTCGCAGCAACCGTTACTTTGTGGCAAGGTGCATTGTCATGCTGGTACAATCATCGTAGTCTCCAAACCATTGCTCCACAGTACACAATGTTGTCATTTGTGGTCATAACCTTCGCATTTAGCTTTCGCTTTAGTGCAATAAAGGGACCACACCCTAACCGTGAAAAACACCCTGTACTATGACAACACCTGCTCCATACTTCACTGTTGGTGCTACGCACAATGACAGGTAACATTCTCTGTAATCTGTTCATCGTAAGAATAAACCTGATGTAAACATTGCACTATGTATTCTTCCATGTTTGTTGGAACCTCATCGGATATCCATTTCACGTGGGACTGCAGCCAAGCTGTCTCAAATACTGTCAAGTATGATAATATGGGTACGTTTTGTGCTGTGCATTACGTGCACGACGACTTAGCGACAATACGGGACAACAGCTTTACCGGCGCATTTAACCTGGACAGCACTGGCCGGTCAGCTGGTACAGCTAGCCTGCAGTGGCGTGGCCAGCTGCAGTTCACACGTAAAAAGAGAAAAGCAGAGCAGCAATACAGCTTCGAATGTCATTTAATTTCTAAGCAGAATGAAATAATACACTGCAAATCTCCCACAATACGCTCCTTGGACGACAAGATGAAAACTGCAACATGTTATCATTTTTAGCTAATGTACCATTGTAATTAAAAACAAGAATGATGAAAATTTGTGACTTAACCACAGGGTAATTTTTCTGCACAAGCTGTGTCTAATGTAAGAGAGTACGGAAGGGTTTTACCGTGTAGTTAAATATTGAAGCTACTGAATGTATTACTCAGTCAGTCATCTGGTAATCTCTTAGTTCCTTCCTTATCCGAGTCCAAGAAATACATTTCAGTTCTGTAAGTGTCACCTGCTACGTTGATAACGAGCCTATCAACAACAGAATCCACAAAGCCAACCAGGCACCACATTTTCTCTTTTTCTTTTATGACGAGCCGTTCTATATCCCGCCAGCATTCACCAGTGACGTAAGTTACTAATAAGATATCTAATACACAAGTAGGACCTACTTCCAAGAGCATAACAACACCAGTGTACGTGTGCTACGGATTCTGACCAATCGTCAAATTTGTGTTTGTTTAGATCAGGTTTATTCTTATGACGAACAGGTTATAGACATTCACCAAATCCAAAGCCTTCCATCAGACTGCCACAGGGTATAGAGAGATTCGTCACTCCATTTCAGTCATGCACTGTCCAGTGCAATTGCTCTTTCCACCACCTCATGTGTCACTTAGCACTGACTACACACATGTGTGGTTTGTGAGGAGCTGCTTGACCACTCTGCCCCATTCTTTTTAACACCTCGCATACAGTGACTGTGCTGTCTCAACTGTTGGTAGCACCATGGAACTCTCAATTGATTTCCTCCATTGATTTCATGTGATTTTTTACAGCCACCCTCCACAACGCTTGACACTCACTACACGAGTACTGCGTGGCCTCAGTTTATCTGTGGCTGTTCCTCCATGTTTTCACTTCACAATCACATCGCCAGTAGTCAACTAGGGCACCTTTAAAATAGTTAAAATGTCCCTGATGGCTCCGTTACTCAAGTTGACATCCACTGGCTAGTCCACATCCGAAGTCACTGACCTCTCCTGGCCGACCCATTCTGCTGTTACCAGTACTCATCACCTACTTTTAGGCATCCAAAGAAAATTCCACACTGGCTGTATGAATGATGTTTATTAAATCTGCGACTGGTTTCGCACCACTTATCGGTGCATCCTCGGGCAATATATGCTATTTATAACATAGTAACCTTGAAAATTGCCCTGTAGCTACTCCCCACCACCCACGTCCAATATACCATCATCTGGTGAAAGCGGTAGTTAAAAAATAAATATATATATATTTTTATGGGGGGGGGGGGGGGGGGCAGCAATGAGTCAGTCAGGCTGTGTCCACTGCTGTGCATCTCCTTTCAGCTTGCACGATCATTGCTGCTCCCATCATTTAAAAAAAAAAAAGAATGGAACAAACCTCTATAAAAAAAAACTCTGAATCTGAATATCAAGGTGTGCGGCATGCTGATGCATCACTGTTGAGGTGGAACAGTTGTTGGCGGGCAACCTCTGGGGAACCTGTCGCACCTCAGTTGTATAAGGCTTACTCAGGCACGCAGGGCTCTGTCTGAGTGGACCCTTATTACCCTAGCTGCTCGTGGTACCGAAATGGAGCCTCTGAAATTTTCTTTTCCAGCTGTCAGCGGAAAGAGTGGGCCGCTGGTAGGTACTCACACCCAGTCTAACAAGAGGGCTCGTGTAACCAGTCTTCCTGACTCAAGGGTTATACAGAGTTCTTCAGCACATTGTAACAGCATGCATGCTGCCGGTCAGAATGTGCTTTTGACAGTGAAGCGAAAAGAGGGCAGATTTGAGAAGGTTTCGCTTTCTTTTATTTTAAAAGGTTTAGAGGGCATCACACGTACTCTGAAATCTGTCAAGTGATTGTGTAACAGAATGATGTTCCCAATAAGTTACCAACCTCTGGAAAGCTAAGTGCCTTGGAGAATATGCCATTGAAACGGAGCTCCACAACACCCTGAACTATAGCAAAGGTGTTGTGACCTGTAGAGACATTGTCAACATTTCCGAGGAGGAATTGAAGGATGAGTAGGCCCAGGAAGGGATAGCTGACGTGCAAACTACAGGGTGATTCAAAAAGAATACCACAACTTTAGGAATTTAAAACTCTGCAACGACAAAAGGCAGAGCTAAGCACTATCTGTCGGCGAATTAAGGGAGCTATAAAGTTTCATTTAGTTGTACATTTGTTCGCCATTCCAGTCAATAAAGTTTTTGGTCCCTTTTTCTTCGAAGGTGCTACTGTAACTGGACTACAGTATGTGGAGATGTTAGAGAATTGGCTGTTCCCTCAGCTCGAACAAGAAGCACAACAATTCATATTTCAGCAGGATGGAGCGCCACGACATTGGCACTTATCTGTCCGTAACTACCTGAACGTCAACTACCCGAGGCGATGGATTGGCCGCCAGGCAGCCCGTGACAGAGCACTTCATCACTGGCCTCCAAGAAGCCCTGATCTTACCCCCTGCGATTTTTTCTTATGGGGGTATGTTAAGGATACGGTGTTTCGGCCACCTCTCCCAGCCACCATTGATGATTTGAAACGAGAAATAACAGCAGCTATTGAAACTGTTACGCCTGATATGCTACAGAGAGTGTGGAACGAGTTGGAGTATTGGGTTGATATTGCTCGTGTGTCTGGAGGGGGCCATATTGAACATCTCTGAACTTGTTTTTGAGTGAAAAAAAAAACCTTTTTAAATACTCTTTGTAATGATGTATAACAGAAGGTTATATTATGTTTCTTTCATTAAATACACATTTTTAAAGTTGTGGTATTCTTTTTGAATCACCCTGTATATTGAAAAAGGTGGATGGGTATCAGCACTACCACAGCATTCGTCAGTGGACATGTCGGGTCGCAGTTGTCTCAGAGCCGATAGCCCTCCTACGAAAGCCAGATAATGTAAAAGTTGCCACCAGTGCGGACCTTCCAGTACCTCCGAAGGCAGAGCTGGGTAAAAAATCTGGCACTGGCTCCACCAGAGCTGCGATAGCTCCTCCAAAACCCTCCCAGTCTAAAACAGCAAATGGGAAGCTTCCACCACAGGCAAAAACATGCACTAAATTATCTGATACTGCTGATGTCATTCTGCTTTAGAGCCAATGAACTGCAAAGTCTATCTGGAGTAACCATCTTGCCCCAAGTCTCCCCGCCCTGATGGAAAGTACAAACCCTCTGACAGATGGCTTCCATCTGTGGAATGTGAATGGGTTCACAACTCATGTGGGGCAACTGAAACTCCGCACAGGCACGGCCCCTATGCTTGTGTTTTCAGGAAATACATTTAAAAGCCACCGATGCCCTTGTGCTATAGGGCTATGCCCTCCACTGAAAGGATGATGCGACTGGGGATAGAGCTGAGGGAGGTGTTGCCGTGTTTGGCAGTAACACACACACTACTCTGCTCTCTCTCCTTGGATACTGACATACAAGCAGAAGCTGTTGCTGATCATGTGGGTCAGGTCACTTTTTTCTCCTTGTCAGGATGAAATAGACTGAGGCTCTCACAGGCCTTCTTGAACACCTCCTCCAGCCATTTGATTTCAGTGCCCGTAATGTACAGGGTGTACATAAAGTCCGGGAACACTTTCAATTATTTATCGCATAAGAACTAAACATTGTACAGATGTCATACATATTGCATTTTAAAGAGAAACTCAAAGTTTTTTTACAAACATTCGATATGCGAACCGTGAGTGACCTGGCAGACATCTATACGGTAATCGAATTCTTGCCACGCCCATCCCAGCATGGCGTCGTTGACGGTGGCAGTCGCTTCCCGTATTCTCTCCCGGAGCTCTGCTACATTACGTCGTAGACACAGTACATACACCAGATCATTAACGTGTCCCCACAGAAAAAAGTCACACGGAGTGAGATCTGGTGATTGGGGAGGCCATTTCGTGAAACAACTGCCCCCTTCTGTAGCACGGCCGATTAATCAATGCGGCAGCTCCGCGTTCAGGTACCCATGAACTCCACGATGAAAATGGAGTGGAATCCCTTCCTGCTGAAAGGTGAACGGAGAGTCTGATTGGATTTGAGGCACCAGCCATCGCTGCAACGTGTCCGAGCAGATTTATTATTTAGTGTGTGGCTAATACAGACGTATCATGAAATTACATATACATATGTACATATTGACACACAAGAAACTTAAGTTTGTCTTTACAACTGAATATCCAGTCCTTCAATCCAGCGCACTGCATCTGGAGTTGCTAGCAGGAAGTCCTCTTTGGCGCCGTGATAGGCTCGAATCCTGCATTCACTGACAATGTGGTGAACAGTCTGGTATGGAGTCCCGCAGGCACAAGCTGGATCAGGCAGCTTCTTCCACATAAAGAGAGCATCCCTGCATCGCCCATGGCTGGTACGGATTCTGTTGAGAGTAGACCAGGTCTTGCATGGTAAGTCGAATCCACTTGGAAGTTTAGCACCTGAGAAGATGTTATGCAGGTGCACATCTGTCAGTGCTTCCCACCGACCTTTCCAATCTTCAAGAGGTTTGAAATTCTTAGCACCCATGTCAGCAGCATCACACAGAGTTGGATGACGTGATTTCAGTCTCTTGCGATTTAAGAGTGGCAGGTCGCTATGCACGGGTAGGTTAGAATTCCTGGAGATCTTGTGGAATTCTCTCATAAGGGCAGTACATCTGCGTAGATCAGGAGGCATTATACCAGTTAACAGTGGAAGCCAATAAACTGGAGTAGATCTGATTGTGCCAGATATTATGTGCATTGTTGTATTCAGCTGGGTATCAACAAGCCTTGTATGATGACTATTCATCCAAACAGGTGCACAATACTCAGCACTTGAGTATACCAAGCCCAGAGCTGAAGTTCGCAGGGTGGTTGCTGAAGATCCCCAGGTAGTTCCGCATAGCTTATGGAGGATGTTGTTTCGAGTCCTCAGCTTTTGAGCTAAGTTAAGAACGTGTTGTTTGAAGCATAGTGTACAATCCAGGATGACACCAAGATATTTTGGGTTCCAGTTGTGACGAAGAATTCTGCCTCTGAAACTTACTTCCAGTTTTACGTTCGCCAACTGGTTATTTAGATGGAAGCAACACACTTCTGTTTTACTCACACTGGGTTGGAGTCTCCAGATTTTGAAGTAATTGTCTAATGCAGACAGGTCATTGGCTAAAATCTCGTGTGTTGTCTTCATTTCCTGGTGTTTGACAGCTAGAGCCAGGTCATCGGCATAGCAGTATTTTCTGGATGAAGTGTCAGGTAGATCAGATAGATATAGGTTGAACAGTAAGGGTGAGAGAACTGATCCTTGAGGCAATCCGTTGTTCAGCTTCCTCTCCTTACTTATGTTGCTTCCAGTGATTACCTGGAACTTCCGATCACTTAGCATGCTGTTAATCAGTCGAGCCATTGTTCTGCAGGGTATGATGCGGAGAAATTTGTAGATAAGGCCTTCCATCCACACAGTGTCGAAGGCGGCAGTTAGATCAACAAATGCCACTGATGTTTTCTGCTTCATTTGGTATCCTGACTCTATGAAGGATGTGAGAGACAATACTTGGTCGCAGCAGCTACGCCCTGGTCTGAAGCCTGCCTGATCAACTGGAACGTTCTCTAAGATAGCGCTACTTATTCTGTTATATATTAGTCTTTCAAAAAGCTTGTAGCAGCAGCTGAGTAGGGAAATGGGGCGATAGTTTTCTACCCTGTTGCTGTGTTTGCCAGGTTTCAGAACAGATATTATCTTCACCTTTTTAAACTCAGATGGAAGTTGACCAGTCAGCAGGATGTCACTGAAGAATTCTGCCAGCCATTTCTTAGCTTTTCCTCCCATATGGATCAGGAATTCTGGGTGGATACCATCGAATCCAGGTGCCTTAAGAGGTGTCCGAGCAGAAATATCCAGTGACAGTGCTCTCGGCAAAGAAGAATGGCCTGTACAGTTTTTGATATGACAAGGCTCAAAAAACATTTACCTTTGGGGAATCATGTACAAATTCAATGCATTTGTGTGGATGCTTTGTACCCCAGATTCGACAGTTATGTCTGCAGCACCAGGATTTCCTACATAAACATCACTGCATCGGCATATTCTTCGATATCAGTAAGGTGTACAACACTATGTGGAGACACAGTATTCTCACACAACTGCATCAATGGGGATTTGTGGCCACCTTCTCATCTTCCTACTACAGTCTTTCCTGTCCCATCAGTTTTTTAGGACCCGAGTTGGTGACACGCTGTCAGATCGATTTGAGAAGAAGAATAGTGTCCCTCAGGACAGCATTTTAAGAGCTACCCTTTTTGCCACAGCCATAAACTGTATCATGTCTGCAGTAAGAAGTCCTGTATAGTGCTCCTTATTTGTGGACAATTTTGCTGTTTTCTGTTTCTCCTCCGTCATTGCAACAGTGAGCCATCAGCTGCAAGCTACATTGCAGAGGTTAGAGGAGTGGGCTGCAAAGACAGGGTTCCACTTTTCTCCAGATAAGTGTGTGTTTGTGTGTGTTCATTTTAATTGTTGTCATCAGTGCTTTTTTTCTAAAAAAAAGTTTGAGGGTACTCTGACATTGTATATAATGCAGCGAAGCATGCATGGGATACCACCTGTCTGCATTTAGCCATGATGTCATTAACATGTCGAACTACAAAAGATATGGTATTGGACTCTTCAGTTGACTTTACAGCTCAGATGAAGCAGGTGATAATGAGAAACACCCAAATATACAAGTGAATGTGGTATCGAACACTTCAGTTTATATCACCTCAAATGAAGCAAGTGATTCCCATCAACCCCTGGACAATAAAATAAAATGGTATTGTACGCTTCAGTTGAACTCTAATACACCTCAAATGAAACAGGTGAGTCCAATCAACCCTCCGACATACAAAACAATACAAGGAAATATTACCGAACACATATTTTAACCTTTAAATCACCACTAAGAGACACAATACAACAAAATCCATCCACAAATATCATCAACAACAATAGAAACTACACTTGTAACCTTGTTTGGCTCCCGAAATGGCAGAGATGATGGGTGGTATCCCGTGCTTCAACTGACCCAGTTTTTAATACAGCTGAAAATTTATTTAACTATAAAACTACAGTGTGACTTACATTAATAGTGTTACAACAGTTTCCAAACTGACTTTAGTTCATGGCTGCTGTAGTCTTCACGCCTTCTTACTTTACTCTTGCTATCAGTAGCAAGATGTCTACCTTTCATGAACCAATAGCATACATAGTCCATGGGCTGGAACAACATTAGTGGAGGACCAACCAATACTGTAAAAAAAGTTACTTTGTTGATGAAAAAGTTTAGGGGTACACATCCCCCAGCTTTCCCCCAGAAAAACAGCACTGGTTCTCATCATATTTTTAATTTACCTGGCTTGCATACGAGGGATATCACCATACATTTTAGAGACTCAGTGATGTTTCTGGGCCTCATTTTTGGCTCCAAATTGTCGTGGTTGCCACACCTGAGGGGCCTGAAAGCCAGAACCCTCAAGGCACTGAACCTCATAAAGTGCCTTATCTACAGATCTTGGGCAACAGACACGGGTGCGTCTGCTCCAGTTTTATAGGACTTTCGTGCGTTCCCGACTGGACTACCGTTGCACGGTGTACAGATCAGCGAGGCCTTCTTATTTGAAGATCATTGATGCTGTCCGCCATGAGGGGATTAAGCTGGCCACAGGTGCTTATAGGACCAGTCTCATACCCAGTCTCTCTCTGCTGAGACTGGAGAACTGCCGCATATCATCCAGTGGCAACTCATCGTGGTGCATCACGTATGTAAATTCCTCCCAGCTCCAACTTCACCCGCATACCATACTGCTGCTCGGCTGCCTCTGGATTGCCTTTTCTCCTACCCTCTACGAGCCACACTGCCATTTGGGATCCGTGTACGATGTGTGCTGCATTCACTCGGTACGGAGTAGCTACAGTTGCAACTCCGTCTGCCACCCTGGCTACTGCCGAGGCCCGGGATAGTTTTAGATTTGGTGCCGTACACGAGAGATCGCACTCCTGCTTCTGTTTTTAATGCGATATTTTCTGACATTTTGTATGACCACCACAAGTATGTAACTGCCTTTGCAGATGGGGCCTCAGTTGGTTTCTCTGTCATTTTCCCGGATTGTGTCCTCCAGGACTGACTGCCTCAAGAATTAGTCTTCTAAGCAGAATTATATGCAATCTTGCAATCCTTGGAGCAGATGAGGTTCTTCCAGTGCTAAATTTCTTGTCTGTTCCAATTCTCTGAGTGCCCTTCACTTTCTCCAACATTTGTACCAAGCAGATGAAGTAGTCCAGAATATCCAGCATGCCCTCCTCCAGCTAAAACTGTGGAAGGAAGTGTCTTTCTGCTGGGAACCAGGGCACTTGGATATTGCACGGAATGAAAGGGCAGATCTAGCAGCCAAGGAGGCATGTTGTATCCTGAGTTATTTCAGTGTGCCAGCTCCCTGTATGCTATCACCACACTCTTGAGGTACCAAGTATGCATTGACAGCAAGACGGGTGGCTGCAACTGACAGACAATAAGCTCCATCTAGCAAAGCCCACAACGTGGCCTCGCCGTACCTCCTTCTGGCCGTGTCGACAGGATGACGTTCTCCTTACTTGTCTTTGCATAGGCCACATCCCTGTGACACTTGGCTTCTTGCTCGAGTGACAGAACCCACCATTGTGTGGAGCTTGTGGCTTACAGCTCGCTGTCATCCATATTTTACTCGTATTGGACTGTGTTTTATTTTCTGACCAGTGGGCCATGCTGGATTTGCCACCGGATCTGCCTTCTATTTTAAATAACATCCAAATGAATGTGGTTTGAGTTTTAAAGTTTTGTGAATTATTCAACATATTTCCCAAGATATTAGAGAGATTGTTTTAATGTGTTAACAAGGTGACTGGCTCACTCACATTTATTCTAAGTGGTCAGACAGTCACATTTCCCTGTGCTTTTCTTTTAGCTCTTTTGTGTTTTACTTTCTCTGTGTTTTAATTTCACGTATAGCTACTCTCCCTCTTTCTAAGTTGCTTTAGTGCATGCGAGATAGGGTCAGTGTGTCGTCATTTCGAGTGCACGAGTCTGCAACAATTTTAGAGATTATCTCCTCATTTGTTTATTTTAATGAGTGTAAGGGTGCTGATGCCTCGCTGTTGAGTGCCCATATGACCTCCCCCCCCCCCTTTCCCCCCCCCCCCCCCCCTCTCTCTCTCTCTCTCTCTCTCTCTCTCTCTCTCTCTCTCTCTCTCTCTCTCTCACACACACACACACACACACACACACACACACACACACACCTCATTTTGTAATGTGGCAGGTCTGCCTTTCATGACATCTGGTGGTCAGTCCCACATTACATATGGGTGTCTGGATACTTTTGATCAGACAGTGTACTATTCATAATGTTTCCACAAGGTGAGGTTCAACAGCCATAAAGTATTTTATAAAATGCATTTTAAGCATCAGCTGTTTATTTGTCCCATTAGTCATTTACTGCTTAGCCATCATCCAGGATGTAGGGTACAAAAGATTAGTTAAATGCGTTCCATATTCCTTTGAAGTTGAACAATATTGAAACCATCCAGTGAAAATGTAAGAGCAATTTGTCTAAGAATACTACGCGTCATATCTTATATCAAACAGCAAACATCTACATCTACATCTATACTCCGCAAGCCACCCAATGGTGTGTGGCAGAGGGCACTTTACGTGCCACTGTCATTACCTCCCTTTCCTGCTCCAGTCGCGTACGGCTCGTGGGAAGAACGACTGCCAGAAAGCCTCCGTGCGCACTCGAATCTTTCTAATTTTACATTCGTGATCTCCTCAGGACGTATAAGTAGGGGGAACCAATATATTCGATACCTCATCCAGAAACGCACCCTCTCGAAACCTGGACAGCAAGCTACACCACGATGCAGAGTGCCTCTCTTGCAGAGTCTGCCACTTGAGTTTGCTAAACATCTCCGTAACGCTATCACGGTTACCAAATAACCCTGTGACGAAACACACCGCTCTTCTTTGTATCTTCCCTATCTCCTCTGTCAACCCGACCTGGTACAGATCCCACACTGACGAGCAATACTCAAGCATAGCTCGAACGAGTGTTTTGTAAGCCACCTCCTTTGTTGATGGACTACATTTTCTAAGGACTCTCCCAATGAATCTCAACCTGGCACCCGCCTTACCGACAATTAATTTTATACGATCATTCCACTTCAAATCATTCCGTACGCATACTCCCAGATATTTTACAGAAGTAACTGCTACCAGTGTTCGTTCCGCTATCATATAATCGTACAATAAAGGATCCTTCTTTCTATGTATTCGCAATACATTACATTTGTGTATGTTAAGGGTCAGTTGCCACTCCCTGCACCAAGTGCCTATCCGCTGCAGATCTTCCTGCATTTCGCTGCAATTTTCTAATGCTGCAACTTCTCTGTACACTACAGCATCATCTGCGAAAAGCCGCACGGAACTTCCAACACTGTCTACTAGGTCATTTATATATATTGTGAAAAGCAATGGTCCCATAACACTCCCCTGTGGCATGCCAGAGGTCACTTTAATGTCTGTAGACATCTCTCCATTGAGAACAACATGCTGTGTTCTGTTTGCTACAAACTCTTCAATCCAGCCACACAGCTGGTCTGATATTCCGTAGACTCTTACTTTGTTTATCAGGCGACAGTGCAGAACTGTATCGAATGCCTTCCTTAAGTCAAGGAAAATGGGATCTACCTGGGACCCTGTTTCTAATATTTTCTGGGTCTCACAAACAAATAAAGTGAGTTGGGTCTCACACAATCGCTGGTTCCGGAATCCGTGTTGATTCCTACAGAGTAGATTCTGGGTTTACAGAAATGACACGATACACGAGCAAAAAACATGTTCTAAAACTCTACAACAGATTGATGTCAGAGATATAGGCCTACAGTTTTGCGCGTCTGCTCGACGACCCTTATTGAAAACTGGTGTGCTCTTTTCCAATCATTTGGAACCTTCTGTTCCTCTAGAGACTCCCCTGTGATGGCCATCTCAAAAGTATCGTGTATGCAGAGCCAACTCTAGATGTGGAGACACTGGAGTAACATATTCATGCTGCATTTGACATTGTTCGGATGCGCCCTGGCCAAAGTGAATGTGTGAAACAGAACGCACTACGGTATGTACATGCATGCATTGAGGCACATGGAAGCGATTTTCAATACATACTGTAACTGTGACTGTATAGTACAGTGCATATTAGACCACTGTCTAGTTAACAATGTATGATTGAATAAATGGCCTCGAGTGTGGAGACCATGCATTTCCGAACTCAAGTTCATTAGGCCTTTTGTTCTGTATCTTCTCATCGCTCAATCCCTCGAGGCTCTACACGGTGGAAAAAAATCACCCCGTATATTGACCTACCGCTAATAAAGCAAACAACTTCACAAAGTCTGCAGGTCACACAAGCATTGTTACCGACTCTAAAACATCCACAAACAGACAGTTTAACGCCAGCCAATTACTTGCACATGTTATGAATTGGTTCATAGTAAACTGTTTAGCAATAAACCTCACAAAACCAATTACATTCAATTCTGTTCTGGCAACAAAAGCCCACAGGAGATTACTATTGCACACGAGAGCCAGCAAATCGGAGGGTACATGGTTCAAATTTCTGAGGCATTTGTATGGATAACGGGCTTAAATTGGAATACCGCATCTTCCAAACCTTGGAAAAGTTGAGCGCAGCAACATTTGCCATCCAGATTATCTCCAAAGCTGGAGACATCAATGTCTAAAAATCTGCCTATTTTGGCTACTTCCATTCATCAACGTGTTAGGCATAGTCCATATCACTTCACACAGGCTAGGAAAAAATCTTACCAGAATGAGATTTTCACTCTGCAGCGGAGTGTGTGCTGATATGAAACTTCCTGGCAGATTAAAACTGTGTGCCTGACCGAGACTCGAACTCGGGACCTTTGCCTTTCGCGGGCAAGTGCTCTCGCAGGAGAGCTTCTGTAAACTTTGGAAGGTAGGAGACGAGGTACTGGCAGAAGTAAAGCTGCGAGGACGAGGTGAGTCGTGCTTCAGTAGCTCACATGGTAGAGCACTTGCCCGCGAAAGGCAAAGGTCCCGAGTTTGAGTCTCGGTCGGGCACACAGTTTTAATCTGCCAGGAAGTTTCAAAAAATCTCACCTTCGTAGTCTTAGATCTTATTGAATTTAGTATATGTTAAAATGAAGAACTAACCAAGGAATATGTATTTTTTGTTTCTTGTGCTCCGAGATACAGCCCTGCAAAGATGACACTGCACATACCATTTTGAAGATGCAAATTTTTGAAAAAAAATTAAAATGCTGTATCTCGGGGACAGTTCTAGATATTTACATTTGGACATATCTGTCAAAGTTCTTTTACTATAGCTTCTGAACCTTTTTTATAATTTATGGGATTTTTTTTTTCACAAATGCAAATCCATACAATTGTGATTTTTTCTGTTGATTAGTACCATATAGTTCTACATTGCCTGAAAAGGCAATTTTTGGCTTATTGATTACCCTCTTGAGCTCAGATTTAACAGATTATGCTTATCCATTACGGATATTTTAGAACCGTGACTGTATATTAATGTAAATAAGTTATACACAACTGCAACCAGTCACTTTTTTCAATAATAATGTTTTATTACATTAACCGGTTTTCGAACCCTTTCAGGTTCATCTTCAGATGATTTCGGGAGGATCCGGGAAGTTACCGGTACATCATTACTGGTAGTAGCTTTCCAGGGAAAGCTGGAAGGAAGTTACATCATTACTGGTAGTAGCATTATGCTACTACCAGTAATGATGTACCGGTAACTTCTCGGATCCTCCCGAAATCATCTGAAGATCAAAGGGTTCGAAAACCGTTTAATGTAATAAAGCATTATTATTGAAAAAAGTGACTGGTTGCAGTTGTGTATAACTTATTTACATCAGATTTAACAGATTTTATATCCTGCTCAGTATTAACATTTAACAGAAGGAACTGCATGTCATGGTCTGAGAGGCCATAGACTATTGGTTTTGTAACATAATTTTGTTTATTGGACATTTCTATAAAGATATTATCAATGGCAGTTTGTGAGCAATTTGCTACCCTAGTGGAGAACTTATCAGTGGGAATTAAGTTGAATGTTAGTGTTACTAACTCAAATAAGTTCTTATTGGGAGAGTCTTTAAGGAAGTCTACATTGAAATCACCAGCAACCACTATTTCTTTGTTTTTGGTTGTTAAATGGGCCAGTACAGCTTCAAGGTGGTTTATGAACAGATTAAAGTCACCTGCAGGTGCTCGATATACACTTAATATTATTAAGGATTTTTTTGTGAAATCTGTTGCACGTGCTTCCATATGCTTTTCTGGGCAAAATTTATGAATGTCTATCTTCTTAAATTTATGACAATTCCTGATGAATGCAGCAGCTCCTCCTTTCTCCATTTCTGCTCTACAAAAGTGAGATGGTAACCTAAACCCTGCAACACTTATAAGTTCTATACCAGTGGTCACATAATGTTCAGAGAGGCAGATTATTACAGCTGGGTTTGAGTACTCTTAATTCATCTATGCAGATAATTAATTCC
The DNA here is from genome assembly GCF_023864345.2 of Schistocerca serialis cubense. Lineage (NCBI taxonomy): Eukaryota > Metazoa > Arthropoda > Insecta > Orthoptera > Acrididae > Schistocerca > Schistocerca serialis. The sequence continues at coordinate 120,065,049 of NC_064648.1, forward strand.
ATTAATTTTATTTCTCAGTCCTAGAATATTTTGATGCAATAAGGATATCTGACATTTCACATTGACTGAGTTAAAGTAGGGTAGAGCTGAAATATCTGCTGACCGTTGAAAATTCTTAGGCAATAATTGTTTATGCTGATGTAATAGATTACTGTTTAACGTCCCGTCGACAACGAGGTCACTAGAGACGGAGCACAAGCTCGGATTGGGGAAGGAAATCGGCCGTGCCCTTTCTAAGGAACCATCCCGGCATTTGCCTGAAGCGATTTAGGGAAATCACGGAAAACCTAAATCAGGATGGCCGGACGCGGGATTGAACCGTCGTCCTCCCGAATGCGAGTCCAGTGTGCTAACCACTGCGCCACCTCGCTCGGTTGCTGATGTAATAACCTAGAATTATGTTTTTTTGGCTTCTTTCTCAAACTGAAGGTTTTTCTCAGTCCTATCCTCTCTTAAAATTTGGTTTCTTTCTGTCCTGTTACCGGGCCACGCACTGCATGAAAACGAATTTGTCCCTTTACCTGGTGAATAATTTTCTTACTTTGTTTATTTTACTAAAATGTAGACTTTCACGGCCGGAAATATCATGTCCATTATAATTTTCAGGGCTGTTATGCCGTGGTCGGTTGATGAATTTTGTCTCAATTCCCAACGTTTATTTTGCACTACAATAATTCCTTTTCTATGAAAATTAACCGCTTTGGAAAAAAAGTTATAGTTTTGTTTAGAAATCTTCCCAAAACATCTATCACTTTCCCTCCCACTTGCAATAACGCATTGTATTGACGTATGCAAACTTTACGTCGTAATTCAAACAGTCAAATATCATCAGATGTTCCACACAACAAACGCAAAGAGATAATTCCACAGATAAACCCAACTGCAGTACTGAGTTTATATACCACAGTGGTTTATTCTTGTATATCGGGTGGGTGAATTTCGAGAAGATATTACATTTTAGGGAGTTGCTTTTACAGCATTTTGAAATTTTTCATTGATTTAGTGGTATTAAATCTTTGATTCTGAAGCTTTCTACTCCACCGAGAAATTGATTAAGTAGCCCCACCGCAAGAATATTGATGCACAGTTCGGAAAAAAAGATATCGATAGTTTAACGACGATACTGCTACATTCAAAAGGGTAAAGGCGTACCGAAGAAAAATATCCGCTGCCTTCATGTACATTGCGGTGCTTTAATGTATCTCGTAGAAACTGTAACTTGTAGATGTGTCATGTCTTCACGATATGATGTCAGATGATATGTTACCCCTCCAAACTAAATGTCACTAAACTTTCGTCTTTGACTGATAGAGACTGATTAGATATAAAGAAGAAGGAAAAATAAGATATTAAGAAATGGGTTAGGTGGAAGTTCGCATAGCTGTCGTAACAATGTTACTGCGGCTGTTAAACAGAAATACTTCCGGCCTCGAGTCAAGTGGGCAGCTGCTAATCCTTGCGGGGATGTGAGTGGGCGTCCCCCGGCGTAGGTTGTGACGTATTGAAGCCGAGGTGGGGCGTTGCCCACAACATCGGGCCGAGATGGGAGACCGCGAGGAGCGTCAGGACCTGCTCGTGCGAGACGGTTCGCACGAGTACGACGCCACCTCCGGCGCGGGGGCGGTCGGGCCCGGCGGCTACTGCAGCGACGACGACGAGTACGATGCGGACGGGGGCGGTGTCACCCTGTCGCCGGCGAGGGAGGCGGCGGAGGTTGCGGCCCTCGCCTTCATGCTCGCCCTTTCGGCGGCGGTGGCCGTCGTCTTGCTGCCGCTCTACTTGGACACCGTGGCCTCGGTGGGCGACGCCTACACCGCGCTGCTGTTCACCACAATCGGTAGGAAATTTCGTGCATACTTAAACGAAGTGTGAATGAACCACTGATTATGTCACATCTTTTAATCATCATCATCATCTCTGCCATCATTCACATATTTGGCCACCTCAGGTGCCCAAACTGTTGTTATTGTTGTGGTCTGAAGTTTGATTTGATGTAGCTCCCCCACCTCCTTACATCTTGGTTGTCATGACAGACTTATCTGTAGTTTAGCCAAGGTCTAGGTTTGGTGGAAATGGCTCTACACTATCCTCTTGTTTGTCATGATCAGTAATCAGTTTCATGCATACCATCTGATTATGTAGAACAGTTGAAGTGTTGTTTTGTTATCAATATCATCATCATCACCATCACCACCAATGTCATCATTCAAATATTCGGCCACCTCAAGTATCCAAACGTTGTTGTTATCTACAGCCTGAAGACTGGTATGATTTATTCATTCATTCATTCATCCATCCATCCATCCATCCATCCATCCAGGGATCATCTCACAATGATATAGCACCTGTAATCAGAATACCATGAAAGCAGATAGCTGAAAAATACACATACACACAAAATATAGAAGTAGGCCCTATGCTTTTATCAGAATAGGACAGATAGTCAGCCATGGTCTCGATGAAGGAATCAGCCAGACATTTCTCTGAAATAATGTAGTAAAACTATCCAAAACGTAAATTGGGATCACCAGGTGGAGCAAACAATTCTGTAACAAACATGAAACTTTTTGGGATGAATATTGATTGTCAATCAACAAGGTGTGAACGCACGAATATACTGACAAAAAGAACGTCATCATCATGTTATGTTTGTGGGGTTCCATCATTAGTCTGTAACAGTCAATGTTTGTGGTGATGTACTATTCCCACAAGCACTCATTTGTTAGCTAAGGGACTATTTTCTGGGGATCAAAGGCACAACACTTGGACACAGTTTTAAGATTACAGAAAAGGGCTATAAGAATAACAACTAGAAGTAGTAGTTGGCTTCACTGTGAAGAACTGTTTAGGAAACTGGATATCTTTACTGCAATAAGTGAGTACACCTACCAATCTGCTGCCTAAATCAGGGAAAATAATATTATATATTTTGCTGATAGTTTTCTAAACCACTGTGAATTTAGATCCAGTTTGGACTTATATTTACCAATGAAGAACAAACAGAAAACTCAAAAAAGCATTTCCTGTCAGAGAAAAAAATTGAATTAATAAATTGCCCAAGGGGATGTAAAAGAATACTTAAATACAACTGTTTAAAAAAGCAGCTGAGCCATTCTTCATAAATAATGTATACTACACAGTGGGTCGACAGAAGCGTCCGATCCAACGCGTCGGCTTTGACCCGTGACGTAAGGATGTTGTTGTGTGTGACGTCATGACGGTGCGGAGTTTGGCTGTCTCCAGTTCTGTTTTATCTTATTTTATTTACCTTTCTGATCTGTTCGTTCTATCTCGTGAGATTTTTTTTTTTTTTTTTTTTAAAAAAACACTTATTACTTATTTTAATTATCTGTTTCCTCGAATTTCTGTTTTAGTTTATTATATTTATCTTTCTGATCTGTTCGTTCTATCCCATGAGATTTTTTTTTTTTTTTTTTTTTTTAAAAAGACAAAAAACACTAATCAGCTACTGAAGCATCTTTATCTTCTATGGGTTGCAGGGGTTACGACCCCTGGGGAGGTGGGTGGGTATTCATGCATGGCTGTCTTCACTTACACGTTGTAGCTACGCAAGGCGTCTAAATTTGTTTATATTTAGTTTGCCCCCCACCCAAAACACCCCATTTCCCGCGCTTGTCCCGTTAGTGTCATTAGGCTTCTTGTGGAAAGTGTGTGTGTTTGTTTTTGTTTCCCCCATATCTGTGACGTCATGGGTCAAAGCAGACGGGTGGGATCGGGCGCTTCCGTATTTCCAACATTACAACACAGTGTCACATTACAGCACATGACCACAATGCAATACTGTTACAATAAAAATGTCAAGAGGTATAGTATATGACTGTTATATCTTATTCTCCTGAAATAAACATGCTACACTGTCTCATTCGAATGGTCCCTATTGTATCATGTTACACACAGTTGGCTCCAGATAGACTAACTTATAAAACATAGTTCTGCACTTCATCACTGCACGCACTAAAGACACTTGCAGGTCAGTCCTGACCACAGTCATCCTGCTGTGCCTCTTGCACTAACTCCAGTCTGTTTAGAAAACTGATTCCAGGCCTGTAAACATAGAATTCTGCCTCATGCTTGTCTCCATGCCCTCCTTTCAGACCATCTGGAAAGCTGTCATCGTCCCCCAATATTGAGTGATATCTTTATCTCAGGAGAATAAGATATAACAGTCATATACCATATCTTTTGACTTTTTTGGTAAAAGTATTGCATTGTTGTCACGTGCTGTAATGTGACCACTACTGAGTCCTCCAAGTAATCTTTAACTGTGTAGTAATCTTTAACTGTGTAGTTGTTGTTGTTGTTGTTGTGGTCTTCAGTCCTGAGACTGGTTTGATGCAGCTCTCCATGCTACTCTATCCTGTGCAAGCTTCTTCATCTCTCAGTACCTACTGCAACCTACATCCTTCTGAATCTGCTTAGTGTATTCATCTCTTGGTCTCCCTCTACGATTTTTATCCTCCACACTGCCCCCCAATGCTAAATTTGTGGTCCCTTGATGCCTCAAAACTGTGTAGTATACATTACTTATAAAGAATGGCTTAGCTGCTTTTTTAAACAGCTGTATTTTAGTAATCTTTTTCATCCCCTTGGGCAATTTATTAATACAATTTTATTATCTCACAGCAAATACTGTTTTGAGTTTTCTGTTTGTTCTTCCTTAGTAAATATAAGTCCAAACTGGATCTAGTTTCACAGTGGTGTAGAAACTATCAGCAAACTATATAATAATATTTCCCCTGAGTTAGGCAGCAGATTGGTAGGCGTACTCACTTATTGCAGTAAAGATATCCAGTTTCCTAAACAGTTCTTCACAGTGAAGCCAACTACTACTTCTAGTTGTTATTCTTATAGCCCTTTTCTGTAGTCTTAAAATTGTGTCCAAGTGTTGTACCTCTGATCCCCAGAAAATAATCCCGTAGCTAACAAATGAGTGCTTGTAGGAATAGAACATCACCACAAGACATTGACTATTACAAACTGATGATGGAACCCTAAAAGCATAACATGTTGATGACATTTGTTTTGTCAATATCTTCATGTGTTCATGCCTTATTAATTTACAATCAATATTAATCCCAAAAAAGCTTCATGTTTGTTACAGACTCTGTAGATTTGTATCTACTATGCTTAAAGCGACATTTATTTTCCTTCTTTATGCTGTAGTGCGTAGTGTTTATTTTCTTTATATTCAGTGTTAGTTTCACACACACTGCCCATTGTAAACATCCACGAGGGCTTCATTCGCTTTCTGCTGTAGGAGTTTTTCAATAATTATAGTCCACAGCTTGTGGTCTTGCGGTAGTGTTCTCGCTTCCCGCGCACGGGGTCCCGGGTTCGATTCCTGGCGGGGCCAGGGATTTTCTCTGCCTCGTGATGACTGGGTGTTGTGTGTCTTTCATCATCATTTCATCCCCATTGATACGCAAGTCGCTGAAGTGGCGTCAACTCGAAAGACTTGCACCAGGCGAACGGTCTACCCGACGCTAGGCCCTAGCCACACGGCATTTCCATTTCAATAACTATGATGTTGCTATCATCATTAAAGATTACTTTTTCTTTATGTCTTATACGTCTGGAATGTTATTGCCATACAGTGTGAATCACCTAGAACTTGCACCGCAAATATTGCAGAAATGGGAAGTGCTATACAGTTTTCACAGAATGGATTAGTAGTCAGGGGCTCGTATTGTTAGTCAGTAAACAGATTTATACTCAGAAAGTGTACTTTTGTACAAACAAACACACTCTTTTAAATGGAACAATATCTATTGACATTAACAAGCTAAAAGTAGGGTCAATGGAAGCGTCCGATTCCACCCGTATGCTTCAACCTGTAACTTAATGGTGTTGTGGTGCACGACGTCACTTTGGCCAGTGTTTTTGAGTTGGTTGTGTTTGTAGATGTCATGTTGTTGTATTTGATGATGCCCTCTGGTGGGGATGTGGACGTGATAAGTTCAATGTGTTCATTTCAGTTTTGGTTGTCATTGCGCTAACATGGTTTTGAATTTAGGTAGTTGGTGCAGTAGTGTGGATTGTGGAAGTGTTTTCAGCGAGTTACTGAGAGAGAGAGAGAGAGAGAGAGAGAGAGAGAGAGAGTGAGGGTGAGAGTATGTGTGTGAGGAGGGGGGGGGGGGGGGAGGTGTGCACACGCTGTGGCCAACCTAGGGGGTATTGCTGGAAGCTTTTGTTGGTAATTATTTTTTGTTTTGGTTTTATTCTATAGCAATTCTGGTGTTTTTTTTCTGTTGTATTTTTATGGTAGGTCCGTTGGTTTTAATTCTGTGGTGAATATGGGGTATTTTGGTTTTTGAGTTGGTGAGATTTTGTTTCCACTGTTCAGAGTTTTAGGTGTTTTTTTTACATCAAATAGCTGCAGTTGAGCTATACAGGTCAAGGGAAATGTGCGATTCCACTTTTCAGATTTGTAGGTGTTGATTTTTGGTATCAATAGATGTGGTAGAGTTATATAGGTCAAGGGAAATGTATGATTCCTGTGGTTTTGTTGTTGTAGCGGAATGTAGTATTTGATTTTTTTTTGGATATTACTTGTTTTAGGATGGTGCAGTGTTCTTTTATTGTTGTGTATTTACTTTCTTCCTGCCCTAAATCTCCAATTTTCAGTGGTTGTCCCATTAGTTTCATTTTATTTTTGCAGTGAAAGTTTGTCATTTTTATTTTTGTTCACATTTGTTTGCATGTGTATGTAGTGACACCGTTGTCACCATATTATATATGTGGAACTAGCCATTTCCACAATACTGATCATGTCATGGGTCACAGCAAACGAGTGGAATTGGGCACTTCTGTAATGCCATTGAAATGTCAATGGTGTTTGTTGCAGGATTCTATGAGTCATTTAAGAGGTATCATATTTTGAAAAGTTTCCACACCAACACTTGTTTGTGCCATTCAACCTGTGTAGTTGCTAGGTTCAGTGCTGTTACATCTGCTTACAGTGTGCTTGTTACACCTTGCTAATCATTTAGTCTGAGACAGTCCAAGCAGTAGGTCCCGAGCGGACAATGCGATTTACCAAGGCAGAAAAAGCCAACATATGGTGGGTGGAGAGTGTAGGGAGAATGCAGTTAGTTCTTTTACGGTGTATGCAACAAGATATTCCAATAGACGTCAACCTTCTCTTCAACCATCTACATCAAAATGTTAGACAGCATAACAGAAGGAAACAAGTGACAACAGATCAGGGGGAAGTTAATGTCCTCACTGCTGTTGCAGTTGATCCGCACATTAGCTCGTGCTCAATCGCATGAGAAAGTGGCACGAATTTTTCAGTTATTCTACACATTCTCCATTGACAAAGGTTCCATCTCTATCACATCTCTCTCCTACAAGAGCTGCTTGGGAATGATTGTGAGACTCATGTTAACTTCTGTACATCTTCATTAAGACAGGATACTCCAGATGTATCATGTATCTTGTCCAGTGATAAAGCCACATTTACCAACCATGGCCAGGTAAACTGCCAATATTGTACTGTTGTTGTGTCGACAGTCCTCGTTGGCTTTGTCGTGTGTAATGTCAGCGTCTGTGGAGTGTAAAAGTGTGGTGCTGCATGGTGAACCATTAGCTCATGGGCCTGTTTTTCATAGGCGGATAAGTGAATGCGCAGCCCTCTAACAGACCATTTTCCATGGATGCTAGATGATGTTCCCTTGTGGTACCAACATGATGGCTGTCTAGTTCATAGTGCATGAAGCACTACAGCATATCTTCACAAATTGTTTCAAAATCATTAGATTAGATGCAGAGGAACTGTATCTCTGCCTACCCATTCCCCAGATTTGATGCCTGTAGCTTTTTTTTTCTGTGGGGAAAGCTGAATGACGCTGTCTACAAGGACGTACCATCTACACCCTATGGTGTGCAACAATGTACAGGGTGTACAAATTTGCTTCCGGCGTTTTTTCCCCAAAATTTGAGGCTTTAATGAAACAAATTGCTTACACATGTATCATTAAAGGTATTTTCCATGTCTGGCCACTACTTCCTCCCATCTTTCGGGCAGTGTACGAATCCCACGTCGAAAAAATTGTTCATCTTTTGAGGCGATCCACGAATCCATCCAATTTGTGACTTCTTCGTGAGATCAGAAGTGTTGATCAGCCAGGCCATGCACCATTGATCTAAACTGGTGATAGTCAGAGGGAGCAATGTGTGGAGAATACGATGGGTGAGGTAGGACTTCCCATTTTAACGTTTCCAAGTACGGTTGGACCTCTTTTGCAATGTGGGATCGATCGTTGTCGTGGTGCAGAATCACTTTATCGTGCCTTTCGCTGTATTGCGGCCGTTTGTCTTTTAAATGCTCTACTCATATGTATTAATTGCATTCAATAACGAGCACCTGTGATGATTTCACTTGGATTTAACACCTCTTAGTTTACGACGTTTAGCTGGTCTCACCAAATGCAGAGCACAATCTTGGAGCCGTGAATATTTGGTTTGGCCGTTGACGTGGAAGCATGGACGGGATATCCTCATGATTTTTTGCGATTAGAGTTATTGTAGTGAACCCATTTTTCGTCCCTCCTCACAATGCGATGCAGAAATCCCTCCTGTTTTTGCCTCTGAAGCAACTGTTCACAAACACACAAACGCTGTTCAATGTCTTTCAGTTTCTGCTAACACGGGATCCCAAGTTCCTTCTTTCTGAATCGTGCACATAGCCTTGAGACTTTTGAAATGGCTTGTTGTGTCACCCGCACTAATCATGCCAATTCTTCTCGGCAATGTCTCCAATTCTGCATCTTCAAAGCATTCTCTCTTCCACCGCTATACAGGTCTTTGACGTTAAAATCACCGTTCTGGAAGCGTTGAAACAACTCGCGACACGTTCTTTCACTAATAGCGTCCTTGCCGTATGTCATACGTGCTTGAGAGTATTCGATGAGACACAGCCGCTGTTTTCTTGATATTGAAACAAAACAGTAACATCTCCCACAAATGATGAGAATTAGGCCCGTAAACTGACATTTTCAATCAAGAACAACGTTATGATGCAGGCACAAATCGACTAATGTTTGAGTGAGGTTAAGTTGACCGAAGTCCACACCAGCTGCCTGACATCTGCGATCTGTTTCTTTCGACCACTACTTACCGTTGTCACCATCTATCGGCAAACAGCGGATGCAAAGCTGTACATCTTGTATTACTGCAGCTTGCCCGGACATCGTCACTGAAATGCTAGCATGTGTACAGCAATCATTCCCTACCAGACTGGAAGTGTGTATTGCCACTGCCTGTTTTTCTAACACAACCTGTGATGATCAATTGTCTTGTTACTGGTCAGAATCCACATAACGAGTGTATACACTTGCGTTGTTCTTTAGTGTGTGCTACCGCAAGTATTTTACACGTGCCGATTTGAGAACTTTTCAAAATACGATCTTGTAAACAACTTGCACTAGAATCCTGCAATAAATGCCGCTGACATTCTAACTGACCCCACTTTTAGTTTGTAATGTCAATAGCTATCTACTTACTTATTCCTTGGCACTACAGTCCATGTAGGGCCTTGGCCTCTCTGATGATCACAGCCCAAACCTGACGATTTTCTGCCTGTTTCCTCCCTCTCCTGACCCCAATCTTTCTCAAATTGTTTTCCACATCGTTCCAGGCATCATGCTCCTTTTTCCACCTGGATTTCCTGTGTAAACCTTTTTGACAGCTCGAACCTCCGACATTCGCTCTACAGGGTCCAGCCATCTCAATCTGTTACACTTAATTTCAGTCACTGAGTCGGGATTTCTATACAGTTCTTCCAATTCCTTGTTTCTACTTATTCTCCATTGCCCCGCCTCATACATGGCTCAAATAATCTTTTTTAATATTTTCCTCTCCTATCTTCTCAAGAGCTCTTCTTCTGCTACAGTCATTGTCCATGTTTCTGAGCCATGCATTACCACCGGTCTATGACTGTTCCATTGACAGTCCCCTTCGATTTTCTGCTCAGGCTATGTGACTGAAGGTTCTTGATCAGGGCCCAGTAAGCTCTATTTCCTGCAGCAATACTAGATTTTTTTTTTCTTCTCTTAGTCTGCTATCCTCTGTAACCAGCACTCCAGGTACTGGAACTTCTCACATCTCTCATAATTGCCTCTGTTCAACTTAACCCATTAGCACTGGAATTAATTTTTTCATGAATTTTTTATTTATTTATTTATTTATTTTTAAATTACGTTATTATGCCTGTAAAAGGCATAAATTACACAACAGATTTGTTTCGACGAAAGTCATTACCGCCATTAGCGAGATATTTGATGTTGCCATATAGCAACGCTAGCCACTTTCACTACCTAAATTTATATGGATTACAACTTCAAGTAAAATAAGTAGGTTATTGAAATTTCTTATTACATATACAAGTTATGCGAATTTATTATTCAGTCTTCATCGTACAACTGATGCTTTATAACACAGTACAATTAATAATCAAAAATCAAACCTTAAACTGAGCATTATTTTACATGAAATGGAATAAAACAGTCAATACACAATCCCACATTACACTTTGAACACATTGTTCTCAAAATAGCTTTACAGTCCTTCTGTGCACACCTTTTCTTCTTCTTCTTTCATTCTGTGTGCCGGATGAGGTGGTCAGTCTTATCAAACCTAATTGAATCTGATGTGCGGCTGTCAGAACACGCCCTTGATGCAGGTCTCCCGGCTCCTTTTGGTAAAGCTTGGTGTCTTTGCAAGTACACTGTTGCTACTTCTCTCTTGAAATCAAGCTGAGAAATAGTTTGGTTCCTTGCTTTATTATACAAAATCCAACTGTTTTGTATGACGAGATCTAACATCCGTGTAAAGAGACACCAGTACCATTTCTTGCTTGTTATTGCAATGCGATAGCATGCAAGATTCTGATCCATCTGATCAGTACCTCTCATTATGTATTATATTTGACTACCAGTTTTGGTCTGGGAATAATTATATTTCGCTGTTTTAGTTCCGAGAATCTCTTGACTTGGCCAACTTCTTGTGCACCACATGAAGAAGAGATCATTGTGACAACTGAGTTGTCCAGCCACCGCACATACAATAATCCGTCATTCTCCTCTATTCGGATCTGGGGGATCAACAAACACATCACCTTCAGTATCGTCATTATAAAGAATCTCCAGCACCTCAGCAAGCGAGAAACCTCTTCTAAAACAAAAAAGAGAAAGTTTGTCCTTTTACTGAGTACAAGTGCCAAATGTTGCCATATGGCAACACCGACGTTCAAACGGCCTAAATGAATGTAATTTATTTCACAGCAAGCAGTAACCTCCAAAGAATATATATTTGAGTATTTAAAGCACGACCGTACTAAAAAACCAAATTATATATCGTAAGTTACTGTGTAAAACATACTTACTCGGACTTATACTCCATTTTTATTTGTCATTCAGCAAACGACGACTTCCAGTACTGCTTACGTCGCAGAATTTAAATGTATTGTTAAAATTGTTGCATTGTAGTGATCTTCACAGTCTTGCGGAAGGGAATCCAGTGCTGCTAACACTCTCGTTTCGTTGATGTCGTGGAATCAACGATTTTAAAAAAGTGTTACAAACATTGCCATATGGCAACGCACGGCGCTAATGGGTTAATATATTTCTCTTTAACAACAGCATTTTTCCTGGAAGCAAAGAGATAGTGTGTTTTGTGTTGTTTACTGTAAGTCCCAACTGTTCTGCCTCCTTTTCCAGTCTGACAAATCCTTCTTCCATTTCTTTCAAACTTCTAGACGGGATACACACATCATCGGCATAAGCTAGATTTTGATGCATACAGTTAAACAGAGTGCCACCTCGGTTATCAATCTCTCCCCTTCTCATCACTCTCTCCAACACTATGTTGAAGAGTAGCGTGGATAATATATCGCTTTGTGTCAACCCTTGCTTGACCTCAAATTCTTTGCAAAGTTTTCCTTCTACTTTTACCTGGCATGTTGTGCTGGTGAGGGTCATTTGTATCAGTCTGATAAGTTTACTTGAGAATTCCATCTCCATTAAGGTGTCATATAGCTTTTTCCTTTTAACAGTATCATAGGCCTGTTTAAAGTCTACAAAAAGCTTGTGTACATCCACATTATATTTGCAACACTTTTCCATTATTTGACTTCTAACGAAGATCTGGTCAGTTGTTGATCTGCCCCAACGAGAACCGTACTGGTAGTCTCCGAGTATTTCTTCCGTAATTGGTGCAAGTCTCATAGCAATGACATTGGCTAATACTTTTTACACCATGCTGACTAAAGCAATACTGTGATAATTTTCATAGTTTGCTTTGTCCTCCTTCATATGAATTGGGCATATAATGGCCATGTTCCACTGGTCTGGCATCTCTTCCTTTTCCCATGTTTCCACTCTCAGCTGATGTATCAACCTTATTAGATGTTCACCTCCCGCTTTGATCACCTCTGCCGAAATGTTTTCATTACCTGGAGCCTTATTATTCCTTAGGCTTTATTGTTGGTATAGGTACAGATCTTTCATCCTGACTAATATTCTACCACGGTTGGTGACACTCTGTTTCATTTTCTTCCAGAACTTCTCTTTCTGTAGTGACATTCAGTAGCTCACTGAAATATTCGACCCATCAGTCTAGACCCTGTCAATAGCCATTGCTCCATTTAAAAACTGTGTATTTGCCCAAAAAATACAAGGTGTAAAACTTTGCTTCTGCAGTTTGCTGATAGGTGGCAACAACAGTAAGTAGCGGTTGAAAGAAACAGATCGCGGACGTCAGGCAGTTAGCTTGGACCTCGGTCAACATAACCTCGTTCAAACATTATTCAATTTCTGTCTGCGTCATAAAGTTCTTCTCGATTGAAAATGTCAGTTTACGAGCCTAATTCTCGTCACTTGCGGGAGGTGTTACTGTTACGTTTCAATATGAAGAAAAAAGCGGCTGAGTCTCATTGAATGGTCTCAAGTACGTACTAGTGAAAGAACATGTCGTGAGTGGTTTCAGTGCTTCAAGAATGGTGATTTTAACGTCGTAGACCGGCACGGTAGTGGAAGAGAGAATGTTTGCAAAGATGCAGAATTGGAGACATTGCTGAGTGAAGACTCGCGCCAAACCCAAGAAGAATTGGCACGATTAGTGGGAGTGACACAGCAAGCCATTTCAAAACATCTCAAGGCTATGGGTATGATTCAGAAAGAAGGAACCAAGAAACATTGAATGGCGGTTGTGTGTTTGTGAACAGTTGCTTCAGTGGCAAAAACGGAAGGGATTTCTGCATTGCATTGTGACCGGGGATGATAAGTGGGTTCATTACGATAACCTTAAACACAAAAAATCGTGGGGATATCCCGGACGTGCTTCCACGTCGACGGCCAAACCAAATATTCACGGATCCAAATCGTGCTCTGTATTTGGTGGGACCAGCTGAGAGGCGTGTATTATGAGGTGTTAAAACCAAGTGAAACAATCACAGGTGCTAGTTATCAAACATAATTAATGGGTTTTAGCAGAGCATTAAAAGACAAACGGCCGCAATACGTCGAGAGGCACGGTAAAGTGGTTTTGCAGCACGACAAATGGGAAGTCTTACCCCATTCGCTGTATTCTCCAGACATTGCTCCCTCTGACTATTGCTGTTTAGATCAATGGCGCATGGCCTGGCTGACAGACACTTCCGATCTCATGAAGAAGTCACAAATTGGATCGATTCGTGGATCACTTCAAAAGATGAACAATTTTTTCGATGCGGGGTTTGTACACTGCCAGAAAGATGGGAGAAAGTAGTGGCCAGCGATGGAAAATACTTTGAATGATACATGTGTAACCAATTTGTTTCATTAAAACCTCAAATGTTGGGGAAAAAAACGGCGGAAGCTAAGTTGTACACCTTGTACATTTTCTAAGTATTATTACAATCTGTTTATTGGGTAATGATTTGAGCACCTGACTACCGATCTTTTCAGTGAAAACTGCATATCAATAGTACTTTCCATTTCCGCAATATTTGCAGTACAAGTTTTGGGTGATTCACCCTATACCTTAAGAACAGAATGAGACACAATATGCTTCTCAGAGGAACACCTATGTTTATACGTTTCTTGTCTGACTATTTGCTTCACTAAAAATTTGTCATCAACAGACGTGTGAACTACAGTATCTCTACCTTTCCCACCCCATTTTCTGGGTAAATCTAGAATCGCTCATTTGCAATTCCTCTCGTACATAATGCTTCTAGCTTGTTTAGTGGTATTTTATGGTCATTAGTGGACAAATCTAAGAAATGCCTGAAACACAGCCATCCTTGTCAAGAACTTCAAATACCGCTTTTATGAACTCTGCAATGGCTGGTAGTTGTACTCATCCCACTTCAGAAACCAAACTGTGCTTTGTTAAAAAGCTCATTAGCTTATATTTCACGATTGATTCAGTTGTTTTTGAGAATGCAGACAGAAGTGAAACTTGTCAGTTATTTTGAATACTCTGCAGATTACCTTTCTTTTACAAGGGAATAATTTACGTGTGTTTTAGGTACTCTGGAGACATACCTGAATTAAAGAACTCATTTATTATGTTCGTTAATGGGAACTTGTATGCTGTGCATGCAAACCTTCAGAGCAGAGACTGGAACCTCATCTATGCAACTTATTTCTTATTTTTTAAGTTTCTGTGTTGTCTACCTGACTTAAAGCTCTGTTGTGGGAAACATCATTGTGCTTTCTGTGTACATCTGGTAATGTGTGTATTCTGTATTGAACCAGGGACCTAGAAATGATGGAGAGGCTTTGTCCCGTTGTAGCCCTCAGTGGTTCACAACTCCACAACAGACCACAGCAGTCCACCCACCCCACTGCCGCCCCACGCTCAACCGAGGGTAATTGTGTGCTTCGATCCCCAGTGGACCCCCACCCTTCCCGGGAATGTCTCATACCAGACAAGTGTAACCCCAGATGCTTGCGTGATAGAGTAATTATGGTGTACGAGTATGTGGAGACATTGTTTGCTCGGCAATTGCCGACATAGTGTTACTGAGGCGGAATAAGGGGAACCAGCCCACATTTGTTGGGGAAGATGGAAAACTGCCTAAAAACCATCCACAGGTTGGCTGGCACACTGGACCTCAACACTAATCCGCCGGGCGGATTTCTGCTGAGGACCGACACACCGTCCCACTCAGGAAGTGTTGTTGTGTGATGTCATCGAGCCGCTGTTTTTTTTTTTTTTTTTTTTTTAAGTAGAAGTGTAATGTTGTAGAGGGCACATGTGTGAAGAGGTTGTGTGCTCTATCGGTTTAATTATGTGGTGGCGATGTATTTGTGAGGTATGTTATTGTGACATTTAGTGTGCTACCGTCATCATGATATGGAGTGTGCAAAATTACGCAGTGGCACAATGGTGGAGAACACTGTGTATGAAACATAATATGACATAAAATTGAAAGTGTACTCTTAGGTGCCTGTGTAACCTCTGAGTAAGTGGATTTTTTTTTTTAATTAAATTGTGATAGGAGGTAGGTGGATCAATGTTTATTAGTATATTGAACAGGTGATTCTATTGTAAATAACATCGATCCACCTATCTCCTCCCATGATTTAAATAATAAAAATTGATCCGTGTACGTTCTCGCATGATTTAACTAAAAACATTGATCCACCTACCTTCTTCCATGATTTAATTGAAAAACGTTAATCCACTTCTGACGTTTGTAGAAAACTATTTTATCATGTGTTCTTGTCCTATCCAGTTCATCATTCATCGTGTTCACTTCCTATCATTCAGCACACATACAGTTAGTAACTGCAACACCGTAATGCCGACACTGTAAGTGCACTTTTGGTCTGGGTTGAGCTGTATAGGTGAACTGGAGATTGGGATACTGTGATGCTATGCTGTGTTTTGTGTGGTTTTGTTGGATTTTATTTTTTGTGACAGTTTCAAGTGTTTAGATGTCAGCACCGCGACGCCCAGCGTTGAAATCGCGCGGTTTCCTTGTTAGTAGCCAAGAAAAAAATTTCACACACACTGCCACTCGGAATCTACACGAAAAGGCATTAGGGGTGGCATAAAAGTCATCAGTGAAACCACCGTTTCCATAGGGCGTTGATTCCGACACATTTTGCAGTGTGATGAGCCGAGGACGACATTCTCGAGAACCTTTGACGCTGCTGGGCCCCTCGGACAATTCCAACCTTCTCTAAGGACATCGAGGGCTAGGAACCCCACAGAAACTCATCGTAACCTTTTGGAGAATAGTGCGACAGAAATTTCTGCTCTGATCTGCAGGGTCGAATCGCTAGCGGCCGTTCGAAACCATTCCATGAAATCTGGCCTCGATCCGAAGCACCAAAGGGTACTTAGCCTTTTTCAGCCCTCCTGTTTCGCACCCTTCTGTGGTGTGACTACAGATGGATATGACATTGACACGTGTGTGAATAAAACGGCAAAAGGTCCCGCCAACGGCACTCTGTTCGGCAAGACTCTTGGTGCATGCAATGAACATTTGGAGTCGGGTACTTAGCAAAACTGCAGGGGTAGACAGAGCGTGGAATGCATCCAGTGAGTAATCGAGGAAATAGGGTGCAAGTGCTACTCCGAGATCAAAAGGTATGAGAGGAATTCGACACGGGCTACATCAAACGAGTCAGAAGACACTGATGACAAAAAAAAGCCACTGTGTGGAGCGACATATCTACATCTGCTCCGCAATTCACAATTACGTGCCTGACAGAGAGTTGATCCAACCAGTTCCGCAGTACTTCTCTACCCTTTCACTCTCGCGCAGCGCACGGGATTAGCCGAGCGGTCTCCGGCGCTGCAGTCGTGGACTGTGCAACTGGTCCCGGTGGAGGTTCGAGTCCTCCCTCGGGCACGGGTGTGTGTATTTGTCCTTAGGATAATTTAGGTTAAGTTGTCCCCAGCTTGTGGTCTTGCGGTAGCGTTCTCGCTTCCCGCCGATGGGGTCCCGGGTTCGATCCCCGGCGGGGTCAGGGATTTTTCCTGCCTCAAGATGACTGGGTGTCATTCTGTCGTCATCATCATCATCATTCATTCCCATTACAGTCGGAGGAAGGCAATGGCAAACCATCTCCGCTAGGACCTTGCCTAGTACGGCGGTGCAGGTCTTCCGCATCGTCCCCTACGCTCCTCGGAGTATGGAACCTCATCGTCATCATCGTTTTTTTAAAATCTTTGATAAAAGCCAGCCTTTTATATATTTTTTTTTGTAAATATAGTTTTTTTAAGTAATTAATTGTAGATAACATTAATTTTCACACTAGTCGCAGAGTTGTATCAGCTGCCTTCATTCACACAACCTCTCGAATATGAGTTTTGTATTTTAATTTGGATGATTTTGTATTGCATTGTATTATGCTTGAAATAGAAACATTATTTTGCCATTTTTGAAACAATATTTTTTTTATGACGTTATGTGTGCTGTAATACTGAGTTAATCACGAAATAGTATTTTTCACATGTGTATAACATCAAATAATCAAAGAGTAAGATGTAAACTGTGTTTGAAAATGTCAGGTCCTCCTGACACGGTCTCCAGTGCACTACTGTCAAAGAGTGTGCCGAATAGTAAATGGAAGGAATCTCGATCCGATAAATGACAGGGTGCTAACTGCGTGACGACGTGATACAGGTTCGTCAGCAGTTCTGCTGCCAGTGGCGTGGGTGGCAGGGGGCGTACGCGTGGGCGGCTACGGCAGTGCCGGCATCGCCGGCTACGCGCCACCGAGCGTGCGCTTCCGCCTGCGGCTGCAGCCGCGGCGGCGCTGGCTGGTGCCCCTGAGGGACGGGTCGCTGCTGGCCCTGGCGGGCTTCCTGACACTGAGTGCTCTGCAGGAGAAGCGGGTGCCGTGCCACGCGCAGGACCCGCTCAAGGGGCTCATCGTGGTCGTCGCTATCGTACACTATTTCTTCTTCTCACACAGGGGTCAGTACTGCCTCGGATACTTACTCTAACCAGTACAACCGGTAATGTTACGATTTGGTACCAGGTATTTTATAAAAGTGGATGTTATAACTGTGTATTGTTCTTCCTTTAAATTATCAATACGAGGCATAGAACTCGTAAATTTTGTCAGATAGCAGTAATGTGCAATAAATAGTCGTAAGACTTACATTTTGTCGAGTGGATGAGTGAGATACTCGTTGCTATAAATTAATATATCCCACATTTTTAATTATGTGAACTTTGGGGATTCAAATGGGAAATCCTGGAAAACGGTGACTGTTCAGAATATTTAGAGGGCTGGCATTTGAAGCTGACTGTAGAAAGGTCGTACTGCCAGATAAATAACACAAAGATAAAAGAAATTAGGGCTCATTGGGAGGTATAAAGACATTTGTTTTTCTGTCATTCTGTTTGCAACTGCAACAGGAAAGGAATTGACTATAGTGGGGTGCAGGTAAGACGGCAGCTGAGTGAAGTGTTCTGTGCAAAGATAGAGGAAGAATGCAAATATGAAACGTACAGATGATGGTCCAAAAACAATCTAGTTGACACGCTCAGACACTCAGTTATTTCTAGAATGATTACACTAAAAATTAGTATACGTGATTACAATTTTAACAAATTTGCAGTTACAAAAATTAATTTCAGTTTAATTAGGTTGCAGTATGGCATACATGATGAAATGTAAATACTCATTGATCATTCAAAATAATAAGTATTCAGTGATTACACCTGAAATTTGTAGAATATGCAGTTGGAACAATATTTAGCGTCAAGTCTTAATTGAATAATGAATTCTTTTCCAGCGTTACTAACATTTTTCAGGGTATTGTTATTTTCAACAAAATAACTTGTTGTTTCAAGAATACAGAAGCAAAAACTAGCTGCAGAAACATTCACAGCCTATAGTGGCTGTTGAGACATACACCACAAGAATCAGAACAATTTTCACAACCTGGAATATACAAGATTAACTGCTAAGATCACCAAAATTTTATATTTGACAGGTGGGAAGAAAGATTATCACCCAGTTTAAATAACACTCAACAAAAACTGACAGCAACACCTCCACCTCTTCTACACATTTAAGAGGATACAGTCACTAACAGGATTTTTAAAAAAATTGAAAATATTTTTTGTGTCTTGTTTAATGCTCCTATTATTTGGCTACAAAATGTCATTTTTTCATTCAAATTTAATGACTAGTTTCCGAGTTATTAATTTTTCTATGGTGTCTGGTAACTAAGTATATCGCCCATTTGTGCGCTGTCTTGCCGAGCACGAACTACAGCACAGCAAGTATATGTGTTTGACAGATATCCTTATTTTGATTGCAAGAGAGAATTATTTTTTCAATATTTGTCAGTCCGTCTGCGTTGCTGACTATTGTTTTTCAAATCCTTCATGTTTGTTGTTTATGTTTATGTGATACAAAAATAATGATTTAGTGTGTTTTTGTGAACAGTTATAAGTAGGATGGGTAGAATAAAGAAGTTTGGGTATAAGCTCAGGTTTAATGGGAATAAATATATAAAAATAAGCAATGAAACTTCCTGTTACAGACCGTGGCGGGGGGGAATATTGAATGCAAAGTCATCCTGAGTGTCTGCCTCAAGTAAAAAGCTTCTAGATGCTTCCTGTTCCCAAGAATGTCTAACCAGTCAATATGTGTCCTGTATAAAGATTACCTTGGGGATGGGGGATAATAAGGCTTATCAAAAAGTCATATAAGATACACCATACAGGCCTACAGTCAAAATTAATAGACTGGAGTGGATACTGCATGTACAGTAAAGGTATGTAGTGGAAATAAGTTAGGTGATAACCGGGGGCTAAAATAGCTTGAAATAGATAGGATCTAGAATTATTATGATATGAAAATTAAGAATAACTGCAACAATATAGATGCAATCAGAAGAGTTATCTGGGCAATACCCTTTCATAAACTTCCAGTGGGTGAGAAACCCTATGGGGACCTGACAGCTGGTGCAAATACAACAACCCAGGTACAGCTTCCAATTCTAGAAAACTATCCTACTTACTGAAACTTCCTGGCAGATTAAAACTGTGTGCACTAGAGCACTTACCCGCGAAAGGCAAAGTCCCGAGTTCGAGTCTCGGTCCGGCACACAGTTTTGATCTGCCAGGAAGTTTCATATCAGCGCACACTCCGCTGCAGAGTGAAAATCTCATTCTGGAAATATCCTACTTACTGCCAAACCCATTTTCAAATACCTTAGCCAACAAGGGCTCTCAAAAAAGTATGTCCATTGTAAAACTATTGACTCTGAATGAAAATTTGAATTCAGTCATTGGGCAAGACTATCAAAAACTGTTCTTGTTAGAAAAAAATACTAAAGCTTGGTGTTCCCGATTCAGTGATGTGGTACAGAGCTCACGTGTCAAAATAGACTGAAGTGAAGTGTAAAGACTCTTCGAACAAAGGTCGGTATCAATACTGAAAGCGGACGGTAAAGTATCGACATGGAAAGTATCCGTTTTCCTTAAATTTCTTCAGGAAATGCTGCTAAGGAGGCCAGGATAGCCAGAATAAGAAAGAAAAAAGGAAAAGAAAATAAAGAGGATGAAGCTAAGCCATAGTATAGTCCTGAAATGAAATGTTTGAAACATACATGTGTATGGCAATTACATTAGTTTTTTGTATGTAATACTTTGTGTGTGTGTGTGTGTGTGTGTGTGTGTGTGTGTGTGTGTGTGTTTTTACAAGGGCTGTTCAATAAAGAATGCTCATAATTTTTTATGGTCATAATTTCTCATGCTAAAATTTAATCTTATGATATTCTGTTAGCTTAATGTGCAACAAACACGCTGTTGTAGTTTCATTGTCGGGACTCCTGGTTCCTGCCAGTGAGAGTCAGGTGAGGACAGACTATTTCAGTAGCGCCTACTGCTGCAATGGAGATAAAACACGAGGAACAATATGCGGCTTTGAAATTCTGCTTTCGTCTCAACAAATCTTCAGCTGAGGCCTATACAATGTTACAGGAGGCCTATGGAGGATCTGTTCTTCCCTACAGCACAGCTCAAAGCTGGTTTAAAACGTTTAAAGAGGGGAGATAATCAATTTCAAAGGAACATGGACATGGTCCTCCACTTACTGCTCATATGGAAACATCAACGCTGCTGCTATCATTGTGAGAGAGGATTGACGAATTACCTTAAGATCACTTTCTGAAATATTGAGCATTTCATTGGGTGCCATCCACACGTTGCAGAATGTGCCGGCCAGGGCAGCAGTCGAACACTTTCTGTATCCAGAAAGACCCGTACAGGACCTGCAACATGCAGTCATGCATTATCCTGCTGAAATGTAGGTTTTGCAGGGATCAAATGAAGGGTAGAACCACGGGTCGTAACGCATCTGAAATGTAACGTCCACTTTTGAAAGTGCCGTCAATGTGAACAAGAGGTGACCGAGACGTGTAACAGATGGCACCCCGTACCATCACGCCGGGTGATACGCCAATATGGCGATGACGAATACACGCTTCCAATGTGCGTTCACCGCGATGTCGCCAAACACGGATGCGACCATCATGATGCTGTAAACAAAACCTGGATTCATCCGAAAAATGGCGTTTTGCCATTTGTGCACGCGGGTGCGTCATCGAGTACACTATCTCAGGCGCACCTGTCTGTGATGCAGTGTCCAGGGTAACCGCTGCCACGGTCTCCGAGCTGATAGTCCGTGCTGCTGCAGACGTCGTCGAACTGTTTGTGCAGATGGTTGTCGTCTTACAAACGGCCCCATCTGTTGACTCAGGGATTGAGACGTGGATGCACGATCCGCTACAGCCGTGCGGATAAGATGCCTGTCATCTCGACTACTAGTGATACGAGGCCTTTGGGATCCAGCACGGCGTTCCGTATTACCCTCCTGAACCCAACGATTCCATATTCTGCTAACAGTCATTGGATCTTGACCAACGCGAGCAGCAATGTCCCTATATGATAAACCACAATCGCGATAGGCTACAATCCGACCTTTATCAAAGTTGGAAACTCGATGGTACTCATTTCTCCTCCTTACACGAGGCATCACAACAACGTTTCATCAGGCAACGCCGGTCGACTGCTTTTTGTGTATGAGAAATCGGTTGGGAAGTTTCCTGTTGTCAGCATGTTGTAGGTGTCGCCACCGGCGCCAGCCTTGTGTGAATGCTCAGAAAAGCTAATCGTTTGCATATCACAGCATCTTCTTCCTGTCTGTTAAATTTCACCTCTGTAGCATGTCATCTTCGTGGTGTAGCAATTTTAATGGCCAGTAGTGTAAATTGTTTCAGTAATACTGGGCTTTAACAGTCGCTCACATAATTTTAATTATTGAACATTGACTGGAATATGAAATTAATTTTAGTTCCACAGTAGTGTTACAGTTTACAATTAATTTTAAATTTAATTGACGTAAACAATGGACTACTCCGCACATCCCTATTTTCATCACTTATTACTAAATTATTAGACTCAAGTTTTGAATGAAAATGAAAATTAATCAAAATTGAGCATTATCTATGCACAACTAAAAGATAATGTGAAGGTTGAAGAGAGAAATTACTAATATGAAATATAGGTGTATACATTAGTTTTCCATATTGAACTGTGCAGTACTACTCTACTCTGGCAGTTAACGTTAGGTGGTTTAAAATGTTTAAAGAGGAGAAATAATCAATTTCAAAGGAAAGAGGACCTGGAGCTCCACTTACTGCTCTTATGGAAACATCAACACTGCTGCTATCATAGTGAGAGAGAATTGACGAATTACCTTAAGATCACTTTCTGAAATACTGATCATTTCATTGGGTATCACCCACACGTTGGTGACAGAAAAATTATGAAGATACGTGTTTGTGCATGATGGGTTCCGAGACTGTCGATTCCCGAACAAAAGGACATTTGCGTGTAGATCTGCATGCAGTTAAAGTTGGTGTCAGAGGAAGATCCAGAGTTTCTTTCGAATGTAATTGCTGCTGATGAAACTTGGCTGTCATTTTGATCCTGAGAGCAAATAGCAAAGCTCAGTGTTGAAATCTCCTTCATCAGCTACCCCCAAAAAAGCGAAAGTGGCCACTTCTGCTGGGAAAGTTACAGTCATCTCATTCTTTGATATTCATGGAATGGTTTATCAGTATGTTGTACCTGCATACACATCAGTAACGGGACAATTCTACAGGGATCTCCTGAAAACATTGTCAGTCCATATCGGGCGCAAAAGACCACATTTCTGTGAAACAGGCTCGATGCTGCACCGTGATAATATATTGCCAATGTTGTTGCTGAATATCTTGCAAATATCAACTCGAAGTGCATCCCTCACTCTCCCTATAGTCTGGATTTACCCCCTATGACTTTTTTCTTTTCCCTAACATGAAGAAACACCTTCATGGAAGGCATTATCAATCATTAGAAGCAGTTGCGAAGGCAATTTTGAACGAACTCTCAAAAAAGGGTTTCCAGCATGTATTTGAAAATTGGCGGAAATGCTGGGACAGGTGCATCCCATTAAAGGGCGCCTACTTTGAGAAGGACCATCAAAATTGTGAGGATGAGTAAAGATACGTTGTCAAAAATTAATTATGATCATTCTTTATGGAACAGCTCTTGTAGAACAAAAAACTTATATCTCATAATATACAATTTTTATACAATTTGAAGATGGTGTTTCATCCGTGTTCTGTAAAAGTTTATTTTCGAAGTGCGCCTCAAGTTTCCTCATTTTAACATTGATTCCATATGGGAATTCCTTTGTGAATTTGTCCCTTTAAGATGCAAATCACATATCATAAATCACTACACAACCTGCACAAAATAGAGACAGGTAAAGTCATGGTCATGATGGAAGATATTGAAATGTAAATAGATCTAATGAACCAGTTGGACAAAGTTTTAAATGAACTAAAATAACTATGCAAATTCCTAGAAAATTTTGTGCTATCTATCGCAAAATGTCACAGAGCCATAGAGACCACAGTCATTGTTATAGTCATGAACATGCGGAAGAAGATCGTATAACTATACAATGAATCATCACAGTCTCATTCTGACGGCATAATTTTCATTCCTTTTTCGTTACATGGCTATAAAAGTGAAGTTTTAAACATTTGTATGTTCAGATTTGTAGAGTTTATCCACACATTAAAAAAAGTTTTGCGTCACCTCAGTTCCAAGAGTTCTGGAACCTGTACAGAAAACTGGAATAGAGATCAACATAAACATCATTTCCACCCTTTTTATTGCCCGTGAAAACCACACATTGCACGTTGTACCACCATACAGCGAGACCTTCAGAGATCGTGGTCCAGATTACTGTACACACTGGTACCTCTAATACACAGTAGCACATCCTCTTGCATTCATGCATGCCTGTATTCGTCGTGGCATACTATCCACAAATTCATCAAGGCACTGTTGGACCAGATTGTCCCACTCCTCAACAGTGATTCGGCGTAAATCCCTCAGAATGGTTGGTGGGTCACGTCATCCATAAACAGCCCTTTTCAATCTATCCCAAGCATGTTCGATAGGGTTCATGTCTGGTGAACATGCTGGCCACTCTAGTTGAGCAATGTTGTTATCCTGAAGGAAGTCATTCACAATATGTACACAATGGGGGCATGAATCGTGGTCCAAGAAGACAAATGCCTGTCCATATGCTGCCGATATGGTTGCACTATCGGTTGGAGGATGGTATTCACGTATCGTACAGCCATTATGGTGCCTTTCATGCCCGCTAGCAGTGGCGTTCAGCCTGACCAGGTTTCCTCCAAACATGTCTCTGACGATTGTCTGGTTAAAGACATATGCGACACTCATTGGTGAAGAGAACGTGATGCCAATCCTGAGTGGTACATTCAGCATGTTGTTGGGCCCATCTGTACCATGCTGCATGGTGTCATGGTTGCAAAGGTGGACCTCACCATGGACGTTGGGAGTGAAGTTGTGCATTGTGCAGCCTATTGCACACAGTTTGAGTTGTAACGTGACGTCCTGTGGCTGCATGAAAAGCATTATTCAACATGGTGGCGTTGCTGTCAGGATTCCTCCGAGCCATAATCTGTAGGTAGGGGTCATCCACTGCAGTAGTAGCCCTTGGGCGGCCTGAGCGAGGCATTTCATTGACAGTTCCTGTCTCTCTGTATCTCCTCCATGTCCGAAAAACACCACTTTGGTTCACTCCGAGACACCTGGACACTTCCGTTGTTGAGAGCCCTTCCTGGCACAAAGTAACAATGCGGATGTGATTGAACTGCGGTATTGACCGTCTAGGCATGGTTGAATTACAGACAACACGAGTCGTGTACCTCCTTCCTGGTAGAACGATTGGAATTGATCGGTTGTTGGACACCCTCCGTCTAACAGACACTGCTCATGCATGGTTGTTTATTTCTTTGGGTGGGTTTAGTGACATCTCTGAACAGTCAAAGGATCTGTGTCTGTGATACAATATCCACAGTCAACGTCTGTCTTCGGGAGTTGTGGGAAACAGGGTGAGGCAAAACTTGTTTTTGATGTGTGTATGTTGGCTTTATTTTATTTTATTAATCTTACTACTTTCATGTCCATATGACAGAATAACACCAGTTATGCACCATCTGTGTACGTGTATAATCGGCATAAGATCTCTGCAACAACTAATTAAGAGTAACTGAGCTTACATTTCAAATTTTTGACAATTAGATATTACAGTCTAAGCACAACAATGATGAATGTTAATTAACTATACACAGAAGCAAAATCCTGTTTGGTGAAATTAGCATGACAACCTTCTGTGAAGTAATCTATAATTTTCATAGCATATCATGAGAGCTGATATACTTAAGAATTAAGTAATGCTAATACGTTGTGTATATGATGCTCCTATTTTACACACTTGAAAATGTCGTAGGACTGAAATTGTGCAATAGTACAACAAATAAATAAAATGACAGCTGAGAGCAATATGAAATAATTTTAAAAAATTACCAACTTCTATAATTTTGAATGGTGCACATGTCTTCATCATAAATTACGTGTGAATGGTAAGTACAGTAATGTTTACATAACTGACAACTTGTGCTTTTACAAATGTGACAAAAGAATTACAATGGGTGTTCAATAAGTAGTACAACACAATTTTTCCTGAAAGCAGGTTGGTTTTATTCAGCATTGCAATATGCCATATTATTCCCCATTCTTCTGGCTAGAGAACCCTGTTTTTCAACATAATGTCCATTCAGTATGACAGCCTTATGCCACCTTACTGGGAGGCTTGTATGCTCGTGTGGCACCACTCTGATTGTTGTCAGAGTAAATCTTAGTACATCAATAACTTCATCATCCATGTGTTGCTTCCAACGGAATGCGTCCTTCATTGGGCTAAACAAGTTGAACTTGGAAGTTGCGAGATCTGAGCTGTAGGGTGGATGAGGAAGAACAGTCCAATGATGTTTTGTGAGCTCCTGTTGGGTGCGCAGAGTTGTCAGGCTGTGTATTGTCCTGTGGAGAAGAAGTCGCTTGCATTCTCAGGGTAACAAAGACGCTGAAGTTGTTTCTTCAATTTCTTGAGGGTAACACAGTACACTTCAGAGATGACTATTGCACCACAAGGTAGGACTAATAGAGGAGATAGAGAACGTCCGACGAAGAGTGGCGTGTCTTGTCACGGGGTCTTTTAGCTGGCGAGAGAGCATTACGGAGACGCTAAACAAACTCCACTGGCACACATTACAAGAGAAGTGTTGTGCTTCACAGAGAGAATTACTATTGAAATTCCGGGACAGCACTTATCAGGAGGAGTCAGACAACATATTACTTCACCCCACATACATCTCGCGACCACGAGAACATTCGAGAAATTAGAGTCAATACAGAGTCTTACCGACAATCGTTCTTCCCACGCACTATTCGCGAGTGGAACAGGGTTGGAGGGATCAGATAGTGGTACCGAAAGTACCCTCCGTCACACACCATAAGGTGGCTTGCGGAGTATGATGTAGATGTAAATAATAATAAAAAATTTCATTCATAATTTATAGTTATCTTTGGTGCAGCATTAACAGGACCTGATTTCTGGTTTCTGAATAACCCGACACACTTGTACTTCCTAGTTTTCTATTATTTTCTTCAGATGCAAGCTGAGTTACAGAGATTCTGACAACCACGCAGAGACTTGGTCTCAGTTATTGACGATCACTACCCAACGGCGTGTGCCACCTACCTATTTATGAAATATCTAATGCTCAGCTCACTATGACATACTGTTGTTTGGATTAAATGCAAATCTGTTTGCTATTTTACACCAGTTTCATGTTATTTAGTACATTGTAGACATTTAGCATATTCAACGTACAAAATAGCATTAATATTACTAAATTTTAAGTATATTACAATACTTTCCATTTTCCTGAATAGGTATTGTACACTACTGGCCATTAAAATTGCTACACCAAGAAGAAATGCAGATGATAGATGGGTATACATTGGACAAATGTATTATACTAGAACTTACATGTGATTACATTTTCACACAATTTGGGTGCATAGATCCTGAGAAATCAGTACCCAGAACAACCACCTCTGGCCGTAATAATGGCCTTGATACGCCTGGGCATTGAGTCAAACAGAGCTCGGATGGCGTGTACAGGTACAGCTGCCCATGCAGCTTCAACATGATACCACAGTTCATCAAGAGTAGTGGCTGGTGTATTGTGGCGAGCCAGTTGCTCGGTCACCAATAACCAGACGTTTTCAGTTGGTGAGAGATCTGGAGAATGCACTGGCCAGGGCAGCAGTCGAGCACTTTCTGTATCCAGAAAGGCCCGTACAGGACCTACAACATGCAGTCGTGCATTATCCTGCTGAATGTAGGTTTTGCAGGGATCAAATTAAGGGTAGAGCCACGGGTCGTAACACATCTGAAATGTAATGTCCACTGTGCAAAGTAATGCGAACAAGAGGTGACCGAGATGTGTAACCAGTGGCACCCCGTACCATCACCCCAGTTGATACACCAGTATGGCAATGACGAATACACGCTTCCAATGTGCGTTCACCACGATGTCGCCAAACACGGATGCGACCGTCATGATGCTGTAAACAGAACCTGGATTCATCCGAAAAAATGACGATTTGCCATTCGTGCTTTGAGGTGCGTCGTCGAGTACACCACTGCAGGCACTCCTGTCTGTGATGCAGCTTCAAGGGTAACCGCTGCCACAGTCTACGAGCTGATAGTCCATGCTGCTGCAGACGTCGTCGAACTGTACATGCAGATGGTTGTCCTGCAAACGGCCCCATCTGCTGACTCGGGGATCGAGACGTGGCTGCACGATCCGCTACAGCCGTGCGGATAAGATGCCTGTCATCTCGACTGCTAGTGATACGAGGCCTTTGGGATCCAGCACGGCGTTCTGTTTTACCCTCCTGAACCCACCGATTCCATATTCTGCTAACAGTCATTGGATCTCGACCAACGCGAGCAGCAATGTCGCGATACGATAAACCGCAATCGCGATAGGCTACAATCCGACCTTTATCAAAGTCGGAATCGTGATGGTACGCATTTCTTCTCCTTACACGAGGCATCACAACAACGTTTCAGCAGGCAACGCCGGTCAACTGCTGTTTGTGTATGAGAAATCGCTTGGAAACTTTCCTCATGTGAGCACGTTGTAGATGTCGCCACCGGCGCCAACCTTGTGTGAATGCTCTGAAAAGCTAATCATTTGCATATCACAGCATCGTCTTCCTGTGGGTTAAATTTCACGTTTGTAGCACGTCATCTTCGTGGTGTAGCAATTTTAATGGCCAGTATTGTAAATTGTTTCAGTAATACTGTGCTTTAACAGTCGCTCACATAATTTTTATTATTGAACATTGACTGAAATATGAAATTAATTTTAGTTCCAAATTAGTGTTACAGTTTACAATTAATCTTAAATTTAATTGACATAAACAATGGACTACTCCACACATCCCTATTTTCATCACACATTATTAATTTATTAGACTCAAGTTTTGAATGGAAATGAAAATTAATCAAAATTGAGCATTATCTATACACAACTAAAAGATAATGTGAAGGTTGAAGAGAGAAATTACTAATATGAAATATAGGTGTATACATTAGTTTTCCATATTGAACTGTGCAGTACTACTTTACACTGGCAGCTATGTTAGGTGGTTCTGCACACATTGCGAATGTACCGGCGGATGTCGTAAAGGTGCGGTATGTCGGCAGTGGTGTGCCTGCGGCAACTGTTCCTGAGCACGGGGGCGGCGGTGGGCCTGTTCGTGGCGTGCGACTACGCACTGTGCGACGGGTACCGGTGCCGCGGCTGGGAGCGGGACGGCGGACGGGAGCAGGACGAGGGCCCGCCGCTGGGGCGCGGGCTGCGCGCCGCCTGGCTCGTGGCTTACCTGACGGGGCTCACCGTATGGACGCTGGTGGCGGGTGCCCTGTCCGAGGGCGGCGAGCGGCCGTCCGCGCCGGGCGCGGCACTGCTGCACGCGGGTCGCCTGCACGCCACGGCACTGCCCCTCGCGCTCTTCCTGTTCGTTCTGGAGCTCGTGCCGGGCATCGCCGGGGTGAGTGCGAAGAGCTGAGTCTCTCACCCCACCTTATAATCCTTATAATCGGGTTGCGTCGGTTTTGTTTTGCTTTTCTTTTTTCTCTGTCATCCAGTTCCTTCTAGTCAGTTTTTTCCGCTTATTATTTCCTCACCTATTCTATGGAGAACCTCATGCTGTCAAAACCAGTTATTATTTTTATATTTACTGGTGTCGGGAGAATGACGACAGCCAAAAGTTAGTAGAGATTCGTGCTGCTGTAAAAAGAGCGATGCGCGAAGCATTCGACCACTACCACCGTCGTACATTAGCAAAAGATCTTGCTGAAAACCCAAGGAAATTCTGGTCTTATGTAAAATCTGTGAGCTGGTTGAAGGCTTCCGTCCAGTCACTCACTGATCAGTCTGGCCTGGCAATGGAAGGCAGCAAAATGAAAGCTGAAATTTTAAATTTAGCATTTGAGAAATCTTTCACGCAGGAGGATCGTACAAACATACTGCCGTTTGAGTCTCGTACAGATTCCTGTGTGGAGGACGTAGTGATAGACATCGCTGGGGTTGTGAAGCAGCTGAATGGGTTGGAAATAAATAAATCACCAGGTCCTGATGGGATTCCAATTAGGTTTTACAGAGAGTACTCTACTGCATTGGCTCCTTACTTAGCTTGCATTTATCGCGAATCTCTTGCCCGACGTAAAGTCCCGAGCGACTGGAAAAAAGCGCAGGTGACGCATGTATATAAGAAGAATAGAAGGACGGATCCTCAAAATTACGGACCAATATCCTTAACATCGATTTGTTGCAGGATTATCAAACATATTCTCAGTTCGAATATAATTAATTTCCTTGAGACAGAGAAGTTGCTGTCCATGCATCAGCATGGCTTTAGAAAGCATCCCTCCTGCGAAACGCAACTCGCCCTTTTTTCACATGATATCTTGTGAACCGTGGATGGAGGGTATCAGACGGATGCCATATTCCTTGCCTTCCGGAAAGCATTTGACTTGGTGCCCCACTGCAGACTCCTAACTAAGGTATGAGCATATGGGATTGGTTCCCAAATATTTGAGTGGCTGAAAGACTTCTTAAGTAATAGAACCCAGTACGTTGTCCTCGATGGTGAGTGTTCATCGGAGGTGAGGGTATCATCTGGAGTGCCCCAGGGTAGTGTGGTAGGTCCGCTGTTGTTTTCTATCTACATAAATGATCTTTGGATAGGGTGGATAGCAATGTGCGGCTGTTTGCTGATGATGCTGTGGTGTACGGGAAGGTGTCGTCGTTGAGTGACTGTAGGAGGATACAAGATGACTTGGGCAGGATTTGTGATTGGTGTAAAGAATGGCAGCTAACTCTAAATATAGATAAATGTAAATCAATGCAGATGAATAGGAAAAAGAATCCCGTAATGTTTGAATACTCCATTAGTAGTGTAGCGCTTGACACAGTCACGTCAGTTAAATATTTGGGAGTAACAATGCAGAGCGATATGAAGTGGGACAAGCATGTTATGGCAGTTGTGGGGAAGGCGGATAGTCGTCTTCGGTTGATTGGTAGAATTTTGGGAAGATGTGGTTCATCTGTAAAGGAGACAGCTTATAAAACACTATAGACCCTATCAGGTCTGATTGAGGGAGGACATAGAAGCAATTCAGAGGCGGGTTGCTGGATTTGTTACTGGTAGGTTTGATCATCAAGCGAGTGTTGCGGAAATGCTTCAGGAACTTGGGTGGGAGTCTCTGGAGGAAATGAGGCGTTCTTTTCGCGAATCGCTACTGAGGAAATTTAGAGAACCAGCATTTGAGGCTGACTACTGTACAATTTTACTGCCGCCAACTTATATTTCACGGAAAGACCACAAAGATAAGAGAGATTAGGGCTCGTACAGAGGCATATAGGCATTCATTTTTCCCTCGTCCTGTTTGGGAGTGGAACAGGGAGAAGATGCTAGTTGTGGTACAAGGTACCCTCCGCCATGCACCATATGGTGGATTGCGGAGTATGTATGTAGATGTAGATTTATTTATTTATTTATTTATTGGTGTCCCACAAGGTTCCGTTTTGGCTCCACTCCTTTTTCATCTGTACTCATATGACCATCCAGAGCCAAAGTCCAGAAAATTTATTTACTCTAATGGTACTGCTTTGATTGCCCAGGATAATAGCTTCAGGGAAGCTAAAGCAATGCTTAACATCAGATTTGGATGAATTCTTCAGACATAATTCTCTCTAATCAAATCTTTGAAAGCCTGTAAAAGCAACCAAGCAAATTACAAACTTTACATCACATTTAGAGAGCAAACTCTCGTATATTGCAACATTTGAAAATACCTAGGTGTGACCTACACAGGTCATGTACATGCAAAGTCCAAATAAGTAATGTGGCGGCTAAAATCAAAACTTGGAACACTATGCTCTCTACAAATCAGCAGGGGCTGTTTAGGGTGCCATTACAAAATTCCTCTGCCCATCAGCTTTAGCTCTTTCATACTCAATCACAGATGCTCCTGTTCTTATTTGCAAAACAGTGTGCCAGCAGCCGTGTTGTCAGGTACAACGTAATTCAAAGTTGGCAGTCAGTGTGTTAAATTACTGCTCGCACTAAAATAATTGATACACAGCTCAGTTTAATTTAGCTCATCGTAGAGTGTATTTACCCCATAAACACACACTGGCTACTGTCGCTTAGTAATATTATTTTATTTAATAAAATTGCAGCCAGATAGCCATATACAGTTACTTTGTTTAACATTTAACATTTACATTTACATTATACATTTTTGCATATTCATTTATCGATTTCACTCTTTTACTGCACAGTTCTATGTGACATTGTTCACAGGCTTCGTTACAGAGTTCACATACACACGTTGTGGTTGGATCGTGATAAGTTTTGTTTTTGCGAATTAGATGATGAAAGCCGTGAATAGAAAATCTAGTTACGACATGTTGCAGTTCGAAGTTTGGTGCTGTCCGTGAGTGGTTCGTCATTGCTTTGATGCTATAGAACTCCGGCCATACTTTTTCTTGTTTGTCCTCCATGATCTTCAATTGATTTCTGGAAGCTCTGGTGTGTGGCATCATATATCGAAGTTTGATGTCTTCAATTAGGAATGTCTCTCTCGCTAGCAGATACACTAGTCTAGATCTTGTTGTCTTTGAGAGACCTAGTGCTCTTTCTAGATAAGTCGATTTTGCCTTTTCTAGTGTTTATAGATTTTTTTCTGTCATGTGGTCCCATATAACCTCCATCTCATAGACCAGTATTGGTAAGATTTTTGTGTTGAATAATTTCATGGCCGTTCCTAGATTGAGTAGGCGGATGTTTTTGATGTCACAGGTACCACTGTTAAAATAAATTCCAGTTGAGTAGGATGGCTTAAAAAAAATTGGAGTTACTGCAATCAGATACAGACCCTTACAGTGTTGGTAGAATCTGGATCTCAGAAAGGCTTCAAATCAGCAGCAGCTTTTATGCAGATAATGTCAACTTATGATAATGTATAGAAAGGAGACATGGTGCTCAAGATTGTTGAAGTAGTATCTAGTCAGAAACTAGAAAGTTTACCCAACATCGTGGCTCTAATTGTAGGTTTTCAGTTTTTTTGAACCTTAAAAACCAGACTCAACGATCACTACTGGCTGACATCATGTTTAATTCCTGTGTCCGCAGCACACCAACTTCCATCTCCAAGGCACATTCATGGAATATTAAGAAAAGGGCTTGTTCACTGGTGCACCTCCCCCCCCCCCCCCCCCCCCCCCTCTACAAATATGTGAATCGGCCATGGTGTGTGGAATACTACTTTCAGTAAAACAATGAGACCTGTCCGTAATCCAAACCTCCTACCTAAAGCATTATGGAGAGGATGTGAATGAACTGTCAGTGGATTGCTCGGCTCTTATATATCGTTTAAGTAACTGACCACCCGTGTAGCAGGCAGTGTTTTTTCATATGATTGGTGTACTTTAACATATACAGGTCACATGTTTGTGTCAACATAGTGTAATGTCCTTGCTACACATATTGCCCTGGCAATACATTATAACAACTTAGTCATACCGGATGATTAATTTTCAAGTGCTTCAGCAAGAATGTGAAGCTTATTTGCAAGTCAAATTTTCTTAGAGCAGGAGATGGCACATTATGAGCAACAGTACTTACCTTTGTACGCTGCTGGAAAAGAAACGCAGCGCCCTCGAAGACACGGCCAGTTTACTGACAAGTTAAGTGAAAGGTAGTTCATCATTTTAGGAATGTACAATAACAAATTCAGACCAAAAAAAAAGGGCAGAAATCACAGTAAAAGGTGATCAAACAGTCACATCAATACACATTGTACACCCCCCCCCTCCACCATTACTCACGCCCCCCTTTTAGCAACACGGGCATGTACTGTTATGTGCAGCGATCGTTAAGGTGCCATTTGGCATCCTGTGAGAGATTGTGTGAGCATCTTGCACCTTTTGTCGTAGTTCGGCAATGGTTTTAGCAGGTCCTAGAGCAGTGGTTCCCAACATTTCTTAGACCGTTACCCCAGAGTGCAATCAGACATTAGCTAGTAACTCCCCCCCCTTCTATCATCTGTTGCCCTCCTCTCCCCCCCCCCCCCCCCCCACACTTATCCCCCACATTATGACCAACTTTCACTCCTGACTAAACAGTAGAATGAAAGACTTTTTTTAATTTTTTTTTATTTATTTTTTATTTTTTTATTTTTTAAATGATTCAAGATGAATGATATAAACGGTGTTCAAAAAGAAACGAGCCGGAGGCATGATTACAGAAGCCAGTACCTGTATGTTTTTGGGATTGTCCGGATACAGGCGCTCAGTCCGGAACCGCGCGACTGCTACGGTCGCAGGTTCGAATCCTGCCTCGGGCATGGATGTGTGTGATGTCCTTAGGTTAGTTAGGTTTAAGTAGTTCTAAGTTCTAGGGGACTGATGACCACAGAAGTTAAGTCCCATAGTGCTCAGAGCCATTTGAACCATTTTGTCCGGATACTTTTGACGATATAGTGTACATTGTTCTACTTCAGTTTATATATTATAGATTAAAATTATGATACATGTTTATGTGACAAACAGTTATATACCTGATTTTACAAAAATTGTACAGAGGTGCTTTTAAGGAAATTTCCATGTGATACATTGAATAGTAATTAGTGTAAGTAGAAAATAAATCTTGTTCAAATAAATTTATGTGCATAATAGAATGTGAAGTGTATCGAGTCATTTAGTAGACTGATGTATCGAGTTCTACAATTTGTGGGTTATAAAGGCTGCTTTGAAAAAAAAAAAAAAAAAAAAAAATTGTTTACTACTACTACTAGGCGAATTACTGATTAGCTCTACAGGACCTTTATACTGAAATGTTTCCCACACCACCTCGTATTGTCTTTCTATGTGTGTGAGTAACTGTATGTTCACTGTTGTGGGTAAATACATACAGCGTACACAGGGCGATGTGTGAAACTGATAGCAATTACACACTTCCACTGTCGTAGAAATCTGCTCCAGAGGCTGTACGTATCGTGTTGAGCTGAAAGTGGTAACCAAAGTACGGAGAAATATTCTTCGGGGCTCTGTTGCCTAGCAGTCAGATTGCTTTCAGTTCTGAGAAATGTCCAGGTACTATTGTGGATTTGAATGATCCGTGAAGTGACTTCTTTTCCAAAGAAAACATCGAACTATTTCACTAGAACTGAACGCTCCCGTCGGAACTGTTCTCAAGCTGTTATTTATTACTAAATCACAGTAGAAGTATACGCTGGGTGTAGAATGACACGTACCTTCTTGAAATGAACAATATTTTATTGTTCTATTAACTGATTTCCTTCCATATACACATATATTTTACAACGTGAATCAAAAACTCACAATGGCTTCGATTTTTACCTCACAAGAATGGCTCTCTTCTTGTAAAATTACTCTCAAGAAGTACAAAACTCTGTATCCTAAGAATAATTATGTGAGCACTGACTGCCACAGAGTAATAAACAATATCTTTGTCTCTCTCTCTCTCTCTCTCTCTCTCTCTCTCTCTCTCTCTCTCGCACTGTCGCTTGCTCTCTCTCTCTCTCTCTCTCTCTCTCTCTCTCTCTCTCTCTCTCTCTCTCTCTCTCGCACTGTCACAGCAAGTTACGCTGCCTGATACATCATAGGGTCTCAATTTGTTATGTTAAAATAGCGAAACAAATTGACAAAATGTGCTGACGTGTATGCCCGGGGAATCGTCACAGCTATTTGACTCGTGTGAACAGAACTGTTCAAACTGCGAGGCGCGTACTTTAATATCCCGAACGTACGAGCGAGTAAACGGGTGACTGTGGCAGGCCGCGGTGCGCGCCGCGCCCTCGCTGTGGGGCGCGCAGTGGGCGGGCCTGGCGGCGCACTTCTCGCACGGCGGGGTGGCGGGCACGGCGTGGCCGTGGCTGGCCGCCTACTGCTCGGCGGCCGCCTGCTCGGCGCTGCTGCTGCGCCGCCTGCGCGTCAGCTCGGTGCTGGTGCTCGGCGCCGCCTGCGGCGGGGTGCCGCTCGCCTCCCTGTGGTGGTCGCTGTTCCGCGTCCGCTACAACGGGAAGCCGCCTCTCGGCTTTGGTACGTCCACACTGCTAACATTTTACACACTCTTGCATTCGTTATACGAGTAATACGTGTTCTGTGTGTTCGTTATTGCGGTCTTAAGTCTGAAGACTGGTCTGAGGCCACTCTCCACACCACTGTATCCTGTGCGAGCCTATTCATCTCTGCATAACTGCTGCAGCCTATGTTCTTTTCAATCTACTTACTGTATTCATCTCTTAATCTTCCTCCACAATTTGTGACCTCGCCCCCTCCTTTCCCCCCCCCCCCCCCCCCACACACACACACACACACACACACACACACACACGCGCACACACACACGCACGCGCGCGTGTATACTGTATGCTCAGGCATGTGTGCGCGCATGCACATACACCGCCATTTCCCTCCATCACCATATTGTTTCCTTGATTTATTTATTTTTATTTACAAGGGGTACAACTTTGCTTCCACCGTTTTTCCCCCTACATTTGAGGCTTTAATGAAACAAATTGGTTACACGTGTATCATTCAAAGTATTTTCCATCGCTGGCCACTACTTTCTCCCATCTTTCAGGCAGTGAACAAATCCCGTGTAGAAAAAATGTCAAAGTTATAGGTGCCAGCACCTGTATATACAAGGTGATTCTGTGATGGTGATACAAAGTTCCTAGGGTAAATTAAAAGGGTAAACTTATCAATTTGAGGCAAGGGTCCCTGTACTGGAAACAAATGGGCCAAAAGTTTTGAGAAAAAGCTGTTGTGATACCGACAGTGGAAATCGTGTACTGGTCACTCAATGGACTACAATAATACCAAAATTGTGACACAAACGCCAAAATTTTGGGACAGTGTCATAAAGGAGGCCATCGAGATCAAGGTCACAGACAACCTAATAAACCGAGACAGCGGTTACCAGCTCAGCTCGGCATGGAGTCCGGCTCTGGATCTTATCAGGGCCCGACGAAAGGAACCGAGAAACTCCTCAAGAAGTAGTAACACCGCAGGAGCAGCGGCAGGCCGGCGCGGACTGCGAACGCAACTCCCGACGCAGGATGAGCCTCTGACAGCCGCCACGACCGCAGATGATGGACGAGCCGAGCACGGACGACCGTCGGAGCACCAGGGAAGTGCCAACACCTCAGGAGCAGCGCCAGGCGGGCGCGGACCGCGAATGGAGCGCCCGACACCGGACGGGCCACAGATGGGGACCGAGTTGGGCACGGACGTCCGAGGGAGCACTGGTGAAGAGACGACACATTACAAGCAGTGCCAGGCAGGTGCGGACCACAAATGGAGCACCCGACGCGAGACGGGCCTCAGACAGCTACCACAACTGCAGATGGTGGACGAGGCGGGCGCGGACATCTGTTGGAGCACCAGGGAGGTGCCAACACCTCAGGACCAGCACCAAGTGGGCGCGGACCACGAATGGAACGCCCGACACCGGACGGGCCTCAGAGAGCTGCCACAGATGGCGACCGAGTTGGGCACGGACGTCCGAGGGAGCACCGGGGAAGAGACGACACATTACAAGCAGCGCCAGGTGGGCGCGGACGACAAAGAGAGCACCCAGCGTTGTCTGGGCATAAATGCTGGACAAGATCCTCCAATATGGCAGTCTCAGGTAACACCTGAAGAAGGCAACGAGTTATGTGGCCGAAATATTGTGCCACAGCGACACAAACATCTGGCAATAGACCCGATTATTCCACGTCATGTACTGGTACTGTTGTTGCTGAGACTGTAGGATAGGCAACTTTCAGAGATAGTAGTGTAGACCAAAACAAGAAACAATGTCTAGTATACAAGGGCTCTCAAATGTATTCCTGAGGAGGTGTGAGCACTTCTTCATCTTCACCAGTGATTAACACATCTCCTCTATTGAACAAGTGCTCTTAACTCCTCAGGTATGTCTGTTGGAGCCCTTCAAAGCCAAACAGTCAACATGTGAGCAGATTAAGATTGTACACAGCAACCAAGATGTAGAAGAAGTTGACTCAGTCAAATTCTTAGGTTTAAATGTAGATAAAAATTTGAGCTGGCAGTCACACATCGAATACCTAGCAAACAAACTGAGCAGCTTTGCATTTGCAATCCAAATATTATAAACTGCAACTGACACGGACACACAACACGTAGCGTATACGAGCTACTACGAATCCATTATTAGGTACGGTATTGTTTTTTGGGGTAATTCGACAAACATAGTGCAGATACTGAAAATACAGAAAAGATCATTCAGAATATGTGCACTACAAATCACAAAAAACCATGTCAACCATTATTTAGAAAGGTGAAAATATTAACTCTGCCATCCTTATACATACACGAGTTTATTATATTTTTGTACTCCAGACGTGAATTATTTGAGAGAAACCATTTTGTCCATTCACATGATACTAGAAACAAAGAAAATTTTATGCTCCCCACCCACCGCCTCAGACTGTATGCCCAGGGACCTCAATACATGGGAATGAAAATTTGTAATAAATTAAAAGGGAATAAGTTGATGCTGATGAATTTACGTTCACTTAAAAGAAAGCTATACGAGTTGACACTGAAGGGTTATTACTCAGTGGATGAATTGATGCAGGATAAACTGGAAATTTGAGCTGGATACAATGTGTTACATATTCTAAGAAATATCCTTATAGTGTTATTATTTATTGTGCTATTTTTATTTATGTAAAAATAATTGTAACAGTATCGTAAATTTTTAAAATATCTCCTGTACGCAAACCAAATGGATTGCAAATGTACATCATGAGATGAATAAAACACAAATTCATGTTTACTAGCCATTTTTTCTTGATTTGGTCCATAATGCCGCCTCTGAAATTATCGGTACATGTGTTACATTGTCAGAGGTATCGGAGCAGTTTTTGCTCATAACTTTCGACTTATTTGTTTCTGGTACAGGGACCCTTACCTCAAATTACTACATTTATGCTTCTCCATGACCCTAGAAAGTTTGTAACATCATCACAGTATCACTGTGTATACAGGTTGTTTCAGAAGTGATGGTGAATATTCAGGGACATGGCAGTAATGACCATTTGAAACAAAAAAGTCAAGTAAACATGCGCTCTAAAACACATACATTAAGAGCTATGAGCAATTCTTGATCTTCGATTCTGTGAAACAAATAACTTCTACTGCAAGCTATTTGCTTTCCATATTTTGGGAAGTGGTAGTATGGACAAAAAAAGATGAAAATGTCCAGTAAATATTTGCTGTAAAATACGTATCTTAAACGTTATGTGCACTTGTTTACTAGAAGACTTGTGTTTCAAAATAGCGAAGATGAACAAGTGCTCATAGCTGTATACGTAAATTAACAGGTGCTGGCACCTACAACTTTGTAGAGTCGTCAGATGGCGTTCCCAACATTGGTTCCTAAGTGCACTACTGGTCATTAAAATTGCTACACCACGAAGGTGATGTGCTACAGATGCAAAATTTAACCAACAGGAAGAAGATGCTGTGATATGCAAATGATTAGCTTTTCAGAGCATTCACACAAAGTTGGCGCCGGTGGTGACACCGACAACGTGCTGACATGAGGAAATCTTCCAACTGATTTCTCATACATAAAGAACAGTTGACTGGCGTTGCCTGGTGAAACGTTGTTGTGATGCCTCGTGTAAGGAGGAGGAATGCGTACCATCACGTTTCCGACTTTGATAAAGGTCGGATTGTAGCCCATCATGACTGGGTTTATCGTATTGCGACATTGCTGCTCGCGTTGTTCAAGATCCAATGGCTGTTAGCAGAATATGGAATCGGTGGGTTCAGGGGGGTTATACGGAACGCCGTGCTGGATCCCAATGGCCTCGTATCACTAGCAGTCGAGATGACAGGCATCTTATCAACACGGCTGTAACGGATCGTGCAGCCACGTCTCGATACCTGAGTCAACAGACGGGGAATTTTGCAAGAACAGTTCGATGACGTTTGCAGCAGCACGGACTATCAGCTCAGAGACTATGACTGTAGTTATCCTTGACACTGCATCGCAGAGAGGAGTGCCTGCGATGGTGTACTTGACGACGAACCTGGGTGCACGAATGGGAAATCGTCATTTTTTCGGATGAATCCAGGTTCTGTTTACAGCATCGTGATGGTCGCATCCGTGTTTGGTGACATCGCGGTGATCGCACATTGGAAGCGTGTATTCGTCATCGCCATACTGGCCTATCACCCGGTGTGATGGTATGGGGTGCCATCGATTACGGGTCTCGGTCACCTCTTGTTCACATTGACGGCACTGTGAACAGTGGACGTTACATTTCAGATGTGTTACGACCCGTGGCTCTACCCTTCATTCGATCCCTGCGAAACCCTACATTTCAGCAGGATAATGCACGACACATGTTGCAGGTTCTGTACGGGCCTTTCTGGATACAGAAAATGTTTGACTGCTGCCCTGTCCAGCACATTCTCCAGATCTCTCACCAACTGAAAACGTCTGGTCAATGGTGGCCGATCAACTGGCTCGTCACAATACGCCAGTCACTACTCTCGATGAACTGTGGTATCGTGTTGAAGCTGCATGGGCAGCTGTCCCTGTACACGGTATCCAAGCTCCGTTTGACTCAATGCCCAGGCGTATCAAGGCCGTTATTACGGCCAGAGGTGGTTGTTCTCGGTACTGATTTCTTAGGATCTATGCACCTAAATTGCGTGAAAATGTAATGACTTGTCAGTTCTAGTATAACATATTTGTCCAATGAATACCCGTTTATCATCTGCATTTCTTCTTAGAGTAGCAATTTTAATGGCCGGTAGTGTAGAACGTGATCTACTGAATTCCCTCTTCAGCCTCTAGGCATGTTAACATGAGTATGCTGTATGTAGATGTAAATTTATTACTTAGACATTACATCAGTCTCTAGCTGAGACAGTTACATTTCGGTGTTGTCATAGGGTTGGTGGAATGGCACCCGAACCTGGCAACGGGGGAGGCGATCTCGGCACTCCTGGGTCTGCCGCTCGTGGCAGCCGCAACGGTGCTCGCCCTGCGCGCCCACCTCTCGGCCAGGAAGGGCACTGCCAGGGAGCCGGACGCCTGCGGGGGCGGAGCTGCCACCCGAGCCGCCGCCACGGGCACCGCCCGCCTCTGCAGTCCCGACTCCTCGTCGTAGGGGCCCTGCGCATTCCTCTCCTAGCGTAAAACCGTAATCTCACAGTGTTAAATCTCCTGCCCCCCCCCCCTTTCCTACCACGTTACATTCCCACCCTGTGTGCGCCAAAAAACGTACACTTTTGTTTTGGTCTGGAAAGTTCTCAAAGACTTAAGTCGAGATAAAAGACTACATTGCAAACATATGCCATGAAATAGAAAATTGTGTTTCCCCTCCCCCCTCCCCCCCAAACATTGTTTTCCACATATCCTCTTTATTTACTGACTCCTCTGTGTCATAAGAAACGATTAGGATGAGACTTTTCCAACTATCATGGCACAGTTAAAACTGAGAACTTTCTTGATCAACTGTGTACGTTTTCATATCATAGCACTTTGCATTGATCCATATCTGACCAGTTTTCTTCATTGTAATGTTTTGAAAATTTGAACTGAGTGCTTGGTGGTTGAAAAATTATCTGCAACCAGACTGAATTTCTTTCTAGTATTTCAGATGTGAGTTTCTTCAGTACAAGTCATGTCTGAAATTGTCATCCATTAATAGCTATCTACAGTAATAGCTGCGTTCCTCCAAAATTTGTTAGTCCTGATACAGCATTATAACACAAAAAAATATTATATATAACTGTAGGATTTGTAACAAGAAGTTGAAAGGGATTGTTGCTGCCTATACAGCTGTGTCACTGTGTGGTGAGAGAAGAAAAAATGTTTTTTACTCCCAAGGATTATAAAATATAAAATCACTTTAATGATCCCTGAAATACCATAAGTAAAAAGTTAGAAAATCAAACAGATCTTATCAATGCAGTTGCAGAACATGTACATCTCTGTTACATTGGCAATCGTATTCTTGTCAGCAAACTACATAACAATGTACAAGGGTCATACTGAAGTTCACAAGCAACTTATCATTACAAATATTAATTATGTTTTTTAAACAAACCATATACATAATGTTGATCTAATGAATTTTCTGCCACATGGAATGCGCAACGGAGCTCCAACAGTGTCTTGATGTAGCTGGTAACATTTATGGCTGCAGAAAATCTGCCAGAATGTTACCCTTGCATTCAAAAGCTGCTACTCACAACTTTCCCAGGCGGAGTATCTGTTCGTGCTTTGGTTTTTGACTGCAGCGCTCAGATGCTACCGTTCCATATTTCAAACTCATAATTATGAAAGCAGCTTTCATCACTTGTCACAGTTGTCATCAAAACTCCATATCCTCCATTTTGTCATCTTACAGCATTGTGTCATAATTTTTGTTTATTATGTTTTATCGTCTCCAAGTTTGTTGAACACCTTATAACACACCAGACAGCAAAGACCCCAATCAAAGTTCTGTGTTCTCAGATGTGTACCAAAATTCATCAGTGGTTGATAACATTAATTTTCATTTTTAGAAAATGGATTTGGCTTCATACAAATGAGAAGGGAAACTTGATAGCATACATAGAGCAGGATGATGACTTAATAAACATCTAAAATACCTGCCATTAATAACAATCATTAAATTGCCACTTCCTCACGTGGTTCAAAAGTAATAGATCAAATTCTGCTCTCATAAAGTTGCCATCATGTGTCCAAATAACTCCACAACCTTTCACTTTACATCCCATAAACTCCTCTACGGACTCCATAGCACAATAAAAATTAGAATATACTCTTCTGATAAAGTTAATTTCCATCTGCTTGACAAAATTCAATGTATTCAAATCCAGAGCAACTATTTAGGTTTCAATCTCCAACAAACATTTATTGATGTTATAAGCTTTACACACTAAAATGTTCAAGCTTGTTAGATAAACTGAATGCAGTTTGAGACGTTTACATTAGCAAACAGTGGCAAGTTCAGGATGGAACAACAACAGTACATAAATGATAGGTTGTTACCCATTACTTAAAGGAGATATTGAGTGTCAGATAGTATTCCTGGCATTCTTTTTCACTGTGCCTGTCTGTGGCTCAACTCTTCCTCTATGTGATGAGCAGAAATCTATTAATACCAATCTATTAAAACCAATAAAAGTCTTCAAAGGGGTCACATTTTCTCCCCACGAGCAGCTGTTACATCTAAAGAGAAAAATACAATTTCTGTAGTCACATAAGGTACAGACTGACAATTCAAAACATAATAAAAACTTGAGACATTAGGTCAGCTGTTGTGAAAAATGGGTGTCACAAGTAAGTTTCTGGCACTACAGTTTTGAAACCACTAATGCAGACCTTGTTTTTTTCCTGAATATTGTCAATAAATGTGGGACACATTGAACACAAACTTTTGAAAAGTCTGAGCTTTGACACATTTCCTGCACTGTACTGTGTCTGTCACAAGTTCTGCTTCCCCCCCCCCCCCCCCCCCTCCTGTGTTTTGTAATGAACTTGTCAACTCTTCTCCCATTGAACTCTATGCAGGCACTTCGATGGAGGATGTTACGAGGTTTCCCTCAGCCGCTCGTGTCCTCGTCTTTCAAGTACTTCACCCATCTCCTAACACTGCACACATTTCTGTATGCTCACTGGTGTCTGGGATCAATTTCAGCAGCAGATTTTTTCCTCTTTAATAAGGAATTCAATGCCAGCATGCTATCAAAAGAAAATGTCAATGCTGGCCAGTTTGTAAATCTATCCTGCTGTCACATGACAGGCATTAATGATGTCAGAATATGTCAACACAGAATCTTAAGTCTGTAGATTACAATACTACAGTTGTCTTTGCTACATTTTTGGAATGATAGTTGTAATAAATGGTTGCTCATGCCTTTCAGTACGACCATAGTATATAATGTAAATCTGTGCACAGCAAAGAAATTAAAAGTGTAGCAATATGCATCATCTTTATTGGAGAGTACAGACTAGAAAGCAGAAGATTGTAGTGTGATAATTGTGAAGCAAGCTGTCCCAAATGTCTTCCAAGCATTTTCCCCGTGGACCAGAATTCAAGCACTCAGTTCTGAGACGTACCTTAGAAAGTAAGAGCTGTCGATACGTACAAACTTCTCCATTTGCTTCAGACTCACTCATTGCAATATTTTGAGTTCTTCAAATGCCGAAGCAAGTGGAGCTGTTTGTCCATCATTCCTTATTCATAGATTGTTATAACTTGTTAGATATCACACCACTGAAACAGTACTGTTGTATTAATTATCCTTGTTTTAGGTGAAAACTGTATACTCATATAATTGCACTTGGTAGTGAAAATGTCGTGTTAATAGACTTTTGTCATTGTCGGTCTGTGACTGTAACTTTCAGGTTATGGATAATTTTACTGGTAGTTCACTGTCTTTAGACACTGTATTTAATTCCTCTGTTTAAGTCAACATTTTTCAGACCTACAACTCCATTCTCATCTCCTGTGAATGATTTTTA
Source organism: Schistocerca serialis cubense (assembly GCF_023864345.2). Classification (NCBI taxonomy): domain Eukaryota; kingdom Metazoa; phylum Arthropoda; class Insecta; order Orthoptera; family Acrididae; genus Schistocerca; species Schistocerca serialis. Next base: position 120,109,654 of record NC_064648.1, read on the forward strand.
TCATTTTACTAAGTAAACAGAACAGATGTATTTCAATACAGCCTTGTATGACATTTAATCATGTAGTACTGTCATAAACATGTTCGATCATTTGAAGATGGAGGTAACTTACAGATAATCCTTTATTTATTTTTTAATCTCATCAGAAATGCCTTTCTTGTAAAACTCACAACTGTGTCATTAATTTGCTGCTAGCTGATAAACTGAAGCTAATGTAATAGCCAGAAAGGCAATGTAGTCACTGAAAATGGAGTTGTAGCTATGAAACACTATTGACTTAAACAGAAATTTGATGTATTACTGATAAAAACAGCTCTGTCCTACATACTTTTAGAATGTGTACCAATGCCTCTGCCACTTTTAAGCTTTCACCACAATGCCAATGGGTGGATTAGCATGCCATTTTGTTGTTTCTTCTGCTGATTTTATTACATGTTGTGTGCACCTAGCAAGATTTTTAGTGTATTATTGAGAAACAGTTTTAAGCAGTAGAACACTCTATAAAATATTTTGTTTAGGATTAATTGTGAGTAGGGAGTTGTAATTCTTTGATGGTGAGAAACAAAAAGGTATAAGGGTTCTCCACTTCTCAGACTTGTACCCCATACAGTTGGAGATAATTGTAATCCTCTTACTTTTTGGGGTGTTGGGGAGAACTGTAATAATAATTATGAAGGTGTCCCATCATCTTTCGGGCGTGCACTCGGGACAGCGACAATTCTTCTTGCAATATTTCGGCTAGAAACCTCCCAGCCATCTTCAAGGCGAGTCAGAGACTGAGTTCATAGCATTTGCACGTGCCTATTTATACGGAGAGTCACGTGATACAAAGCTGCTGAGGACTGAAAGCGCATGCGTCAAAGATATCAAAGTCACCACTACTGCGCTAGTCATAGATAAGATGTATATAGCAAAGATAAACATATAAGCGCAGAGTGCAAACAAAATAGTGCTGCTGCGAATCCACTGTGCTTGTAAATAAATAATTAATCTTTAAAAGTGGTAACATCTGTCGGAAGTGAAGATGCAGAAATTCTTTCCGAACGAAGGTGTGAAATAAGCGGTTTCCAAGCATTGTCAAGATGAAATCCTTCATCACGGTTTACCAGGTTGTCAGCTAGTTGTATTTCTACAGCTTCCTTAACAACTGAGTCCCAGAAAGATGAAGCAGTAGCTAAAATCTTAACATCTTTATAATCCATGGCATGGCCAGTAGAAATGCAATGTTCGGCAACTGCTGATTTGTTGGACTGAAGATGATGTATGTACCGCTGGTGTTCGACGCATCGTTTCTGTACAGTGTGCGTGGTTTGCCCTATGTCTCTGACTCTGAGTCTCTGACTCGTGTTGAAGATGGCTGGGAAGTTTCTAGCCGAAATATCGCAAGAAGAATTGTCGCTCTCCCGAGTGCACGCCCGAAAGATGATGGAACATTATGTCTGCCGGGAAAACTTCAAGAAATTATGAAGATGTTGAAAGCTTTATTTATTTGCCCGAGGCAATTTATGTTGAGTGTGCAGCCCACCACTAGATAAATGTCGAATTATGGGTCCGCACCAGTATCGACACAACGCAAAATGTTGTAATCCTGTGCCTTCTTTATGAGTGTCACATACCTAAGCAAACCCATATTTTTGGATGTGTACATCAAATGTTGCACCTTCATGAGATGTCGAGTGGTGAGGATGCTAGCCATCTGTTTGAAGTGTCTGCTGCTGCAAGGAAATGAGTAAATTTGTTGTTCTGCATTGACATACACCATCCAGAGGGTTAGTTTACATCAAATGGGTGGAAAAGGAGCAGGCTGACTTGTCAGATTCTGTGAGGAATGTAACGAACATTGACGTATTAATGGGTCATTCTATGTGAACAACGCAAAAGACAAACATCTGCAACTTAAATGTTTCTGATTTCATTCTCATTTGGTACAGTGAATAATACTAATAGGGCATGAAAAAATCTGGTGTGTAATGTATGGTGGCTTGCAGAGTATGGATGTAGAAGTAGAAAGATAAGAAAACATGAAGAGATATAGCCCTATTGGGTGCAAGTGAACGTCTGATACCAGCTGAGAACTGCTCCATTGGATATTACGTCATTAGCAGACCAGTCTCCTAGCGATAAGAGTCAGCTTTCAGACGTATAACGACTATTCTTGCTTTGCATATCTCCTCAGTTTTACTTATGAGGGTGAGCAGGTTCCATTTAATGATCATATGAGAAAACTGTGGCAGTGCCAGGAACTGAACTTAGTTCATCATCTACACACATACCCTGCTACCCAATTCACAGTGCAGGAAGGAAGGTATCATTGCTTGTGATTACCCCTCCTGGTCTACTCGCAAATGGAGTGAGACAAAACTGATTGCCCATATGCTCCTAATCTCGCTTACGTGGTCCTTACACGAGATGTTGTTGGAGGCAATAGACGTGTTGCATTTTGTCACATTCGCTTCCTTAGTGGCATTTCATGAAGAGATTGTCTTCTATTCTGCAGTGATTTCCATCAAAGACTGTATGTAAATTTTTTGTATTTATTATTATTATTATTATTATTATTATTGATTATTCCCATTTAAAGAGAGCATTTGAACGTGAATTCCTTTATGATGATTGTTTGTTTTTTCTGAGCCCAAAATTTCTTCATGTGTTCACTGTGTTGTTTCTTTCGCTCCTCTGTCCATTTGCATCCTGGTCTCTTCTGTGCTGTGGTGTCAAATTTATGTTTTTTGATGATGTTCCTGAATTCGGTTCTATTTTCTGCATTGTTTACTGTTATGTGGGCTTGTCTGAGGTCCTCTGCAACTTCTTTTATCCATTTTGTTTTTCCCCTGCCTGAGTTGATGACTTTAAGAATTCGCTTTGAAATTCTGTTTTCATTCATCCTGTGGATATGTCCATAGAACTGCATTCTTCTTTTCCTTATTGTATCCGTAATCTTGTCTGTGTATTTATATAATTCTGATGTTTGTCTCTTCTTCTAGATTCCTTGCTCTTGTATCGGGCCAAAAATTTTCCTGAGAATTTTCCTTTCTTGTTTCTCTATTTCTTTGATTTTAGTTTGCCCACCTATTTGTGTTGTTTCATATGCATATTGTGCCTCCGGAAGTACGACAGTGTTGTGCCTCAATTTTGCGTTAATGGATATGGACTTTTTGTTATAATAGTTCCACGTGAGTTTATACGCTTCCTGTAGTTTTTTTATTCTTTCCACATTGGCCTTTAGGTTGATCGCTGATGGCTGGATGATTTCTCCCAGGTACTTAAAATGTGGTACTTGTACGATTTTTGCACGGGTTGTCACAATAGGCAATTTGTCTTGTGGCACTCTTTCTATGTATTGGGTTTTCTCATACGAAATTTACAGGCCAGTTCTTTGTGCAATTTCGTGTAACTTCTCTATGGTGTTAGTGGCTTCTTTTCTGTTATTTGTGAGGATTGCAAGGTCATCTGAAAAAGCTAAACACTTCACATTGAATCTATTATCTTTTCTAATGCCAATTTGGATTCCTTTGACTTCTTTTTCCCATGTCCTGATAATTTTTTCAAGAGTGATATTAAAGAGTAATGGTGAAAGTCCATCACCGTGTCGCACTCCAGTTTGGATTTCAAATGGTTCAGAGATATCCCCCATAAATTTAACCTCGGAGATTGTGTCAGATAATGTTTGCCGAATGATTGCTTTTGTCTTTCTGTCAGTGCTGAATTCTTCCAGCGTGTTGCAGAGCGCTACTCTGTCTATTGAGTCGTAGGCCTTTTTAAAATCTGCAAAAGTGACCACTGTGTTTGGGGTGTTTCTCATCTGGAGAATCATTTTCAGATTCCAGATCTGTTCTGTGCATGATCATCCCTTTCGAAAACCAGCCTGGTATTCTTCTATTTGTGGGTCAGCTTGTTCTTCTAATCTATTCATGAGAACTTTTGATAGGATTTTATATGTGACTGGTACGAGTGAGATACCCCTGTAATTATTTGGTTCAGTTTTGTCCCCTTTTTTGTGGAATGGATTGATGAGTGCACATTTCCATTCAGAAGGGATCTGTTCTGTTTCCAAATACCAGGCAGACGTTAGTGGATTTCGGTTGATAGTTTTGGTCCACCCCGGGTATTTTATTTCCCCGGTACCCTCCATATCTGGAGAGCATTCCCCTATCTGCCACCTGGGGAGGTGCCCGATGGGAGACTATCAACTCCACACGGGATTATTATTATTATTATTATTATTACTAGTCGCAAAACTTCGAGCGTGGAAGATGCTTAGTAAAGATGGTTCATTTTCCGTTCTTCTGGTTCTTTTTATTTGCCCACCAGTTTTTCATTGTTTGTGGGAATTTAGCTCTTCTTTCTTCACTCTATTTTGTTCTGGTTCTTCAGGCTTTTGTCTGGTTTAACCTCTCATTTTTCCACTTTTGTTCTAAAATTGTTCCTTACCTTTATTTCTTCTTTGGTGATTTTGGCTATTTCCAAGTCTTTTTTAACATTTTGGATCCTTTCTCAAACATTAGCAAGGGAAACCTCATTATGTGGCCATAGAATTTGAGGCATCTTTTCCTCATGTCTGTCTCTATATTCGAATATTCTTCAATCTTGGACGTTTTCTGTAGTCTATATCCATTCTCTGTCCACCTTGGCCCCAAAATTTTTCTAATTATTTTTCTTTCTTCTTTCTTTAGATTTTCTATATCAGTTTTCCTGTTTAGAGCTAAGGTATCACTGACATATAACAGTGATAGTTTAATTACTGTTTTGTAATGTCTAATTTTGTCATTTAAAGATTAGCATTTTTTATTATAGAGGTTTTACACTAATCCTAAATCTTTACTAGCTTTGTATTCTTTCTTGTTGTGCATAATTTTCAGAGATAATTTCTCCTAGGTATTTAAAGTGTGATACTGTTAATTTCTCCATATTTGGTTTGTAATTTGAAAATTTTTAAATTTGTTGTTGTAAACACCATCTTTTCAAATGATATTTGCAGGCTGACTTTCTCTAGACATACTTTTAGAGTTTCTATCTGTTTTATAGCCATCTCACAAGAATCTGCCATTATTGTGAGATCATCTGCAAAGGCTAAGTAGGCGATAACCCATCAACTTGTCTAACCCCAGTTTTTACCTCGAATGATTTTGAAAGTTTTCTCATAAATTTCACTTTGGATGTTGTATTTGTTAATGTCTGCTGAATGATTTTTCTGTATTTTCTGATCCAATCCTAGTATTTTTTATATTATTATTATTTCTCTGGGATCCTCTAGAATCATACAAAGTCTTGTTACATATGGCAGTTGACTTTGATTACTCTGAAGTCCAGATTGGCTTCAGTTTTTGTGAGTGGGCTCGCTTATGTTCTCCATCCAAGGAGCACAGTGTCTTCTCTTTGGTTTCTCTGTCTCAGTGTAGCCTGGTCTTCACTATCTTCTTGTGGTAGATATCCCTGTCAGGGGTATCATTGGATTTGTTTTGTAGGAGTTTGGAGGACTTTTTTGGTACTTCTAAACCAGGGGATTGTGCTTCTGGGTTTTGAATAAGAAAATTCGGAGATCATCTTGGTCAAACTGTTTCCATTCATTTGTTTGAAGTAGCCATTAATTTGTACACATCTTTTGCAGATTGTGTCTGCGATTTTTCAATTTTTGCCATGGACATTCTTGTTGAGTCTGTTTTGGTGTATGCCATTCTTGTAATTGGATCCCATGATTGTCCTAACAATTCTACACTCGTTTTCTCTTCAGTTCTTCAAGGAGGCCATTATTTGCATTTAGGGATAGGGTTTCAGCTGTATACATAAATACTGGTTACAGAACTGTTTAATCGTGTTGTATCTTAGCGTTTTGTAAAAGGCATTTTTTTTATTGTAGATTGTGTGCCATGTTTGGTAGGGTATTTCAAGTTCACTTATTCCTTCATTAAGAGATGCCTTGTACAGTCTGTTTTTCAATATAATCTCAACTTTGCACTTAAATTTTCCATTCTGCTGCTTTCTCCATATTTCGTCTAGAGTTTGGAGGGGAAGGGGAATGATATCTGCTGATCATTTTGCTTGGTTGTTTCCTTTAACAGTTCAATTTGAAACATGGTTGGTTCTATGTCACTGATGTAATGTCTGTATCATTGGCAAAATCTAGACAGTCTACTATGAATCCCCTTGCATTTAGTTCCCAGTCGGTTCTGTCGATCTTATTCAACAGTCGCTCATGATTTATCAGGAACACTGTTAAAAAGCACCAGATACAACCCATAACATAGTATGACTCCTGTTTTGATCTGAGAGGCAGCCTAGGAACTTTATTGTGGAGTTTGTATGTGTCAGGGTGACCCTAGTTAATGCCAGAAGTTTTAAGATCAACCTTGAATTAAGTAAGGAAGTTTAACGGAACTTCTTGTTGTTGTTTTTGTTGTTATATATTTCATCCTCGGGTCACACAAATGGTATCATCACCATTTTTTACTTATTACCGAGTCATCATCAGATGATCTTTTTAAACAGATATAAAAAACGGGAGGATGTAAGGTTAGTAATTTAATTTCCCCCTTCTTTTATATCTTCCATTTTCTTTCTTTCTAAGCTAATCACCTGATTTGACACTGTATTTCAGTAAGAAAGCATGGCTAGACTTGTACTCTTGTATCTACCACTGATCAGTGAAAGATCTAACAACACACTTCTGAGTTGCTTCAGTGTCTTCCTTTGATCCTACACAGTGAGAATCGCAAACTCTGGAATAGTACTCAAGAATGGATAACACGATTATTCTGTATGCAGTCTCCTTTACAGCTGCATTGTGTTTTCCCACAACTCTCCAATAATATCAAGACATTTAACTGATGTGGCTGGGCCAGCTGACTTACCTTAATACTGTGCTTAAAAATTGCAGAATGTTTCTTCTATTCATTCACTTAACTTACATTTGCTGCAAACTGAAATGGTGAAAGTGCACTTAGAGTGCCGGCAACTGTTGGGTTCTGTGCCAAAGCTTGTAACAACTTGCACGAAAAACGATGGGAACTGAATATGACTAATTGTGAGACAGCTGTCAACAGCCAGTCAGAATCCTCTTTCATAATTTAATATGGCTCATAAATAAAGGTAGCTGGTATTTTGTTGTGTTAGATTAGAATTTAACCACACCATCAGAATTTTCAGCAAGATTGGAAATAAGGCATACAAGTAGGTTTTCAGTGACGAATGTATATCTCAGGAAACGCTGCAATTCAGTCTAGTGTAGCAATCATATTTTAATGTTGAGATTCACTGGCTTCTCCAACTCGCAAGCAGATTATCGCATTCCAACCTAACCTGGGTCTTGGGCCATACTACAAGTCAGTCACTCAGAATATCTAGTCACCAAAGAAATTCAAAAGCCAATAAGCAGCTTATAAATTCAAAATAAACAGATCAGAGAAAGTTATTCTGGCACTCGGCATTTCAAAAACAAATGTAATCAATTCATATCTTTTACTGAAAGAAATAATTAGATTTGGTGATTCTCATTGGATACCATATACAATATGGCAATGTCAATGAATTGCCAATATTAGTATGCAGGGAAAAAGGTGTCAACACTGTTAAGTGTACTTCAGCCCTGAAATTTGTGCCAAATAGTAATTGCATCCAAGTCATACTGGATTCTGAATGATGACACTTTCTTTCATCTCTGACGTTCCTTGATGATTACTTCATGTTTGCACTTTTGATTTGTTGACATACATTTCTCTATAGTCCATGAATGAGAGATGCAGCTGAGCTTGCCCTGTCACAGGAATCATCCCAACATTAATTTGAAATGATGTGGGGAAAGTAAAGAAAACTGAAGCTGGCACACTAATTAGACTTTTGAGACTTGAATACCAGTTACTTGACACACTTTACCGTAGGCAGTGTGTTTGGTACCTGTGTGCACAGTCTGACTTCAGACACTTCAAACTCTTTGGCAGCTTCTGATCCAGTCGACTTGTTTTTACCTGCCAGATGCCATTGTCCATATTTCAGTAATGAGAGAAAAATCCCCAATGTCGAGCTTAATCCACCTCCCACACACATTGCACATGTTACGTCCTGCCATTACTCCTGAACTGGTTTCCTTAGCCACCACAATCTGTTGCTTTTACATTTCATGTTTTCATTAAAGCAATTTTCAGACAAATTATGTGTAAAAAAGAGAATTGTTCATAAACAAAACATTCCGTGCCAAATGTGTCCATAATATTTTTAAGCAATGTCTAGTTTCATATAATATGCTTCTTGTCAAACAGTTTCTCTTTTATATTTGTCCATAAAGTGCCAAAGAAACTTTTATGTCAAAGATTGATGTAGCTAATTATTGTACTTCGCAATGACTGCTATATTGTGTAGCTAGTTATTGAAGCTTTTTTGTTTGTGACTATTCATTGGAAGCATTTATGATAAAAATGCTATTAGAGAGAAAAATGTTATCAAGGAGATTGCAAATTATGACTATCTACAGAATAATGTATTCTTATTTTGAGTAGTATTGTAAGGAAAACACAGTTCTATTTATCTGTTTGTTTTGGTTTTAAGAGACAGGAATTCTAGCATTTGTGTGTTATATCTCCTTTCTAGAAATGTCGTGTAGACTAGTAGTATGATAAAGTATTGAAAATAACATGTGTTGAATATTTGTTTAATTTTGAGGTAGTTAGAATAGTTGATGTATGCATATTCTGTAGCATGTATTCACAGGTGCTTTCTGTGTGTCAAAAATTAGATCTTTGCTGATAGACTGTTAGAGCAGTAGAATTTGAGAACAGATTGCTCTGTGATTTACGAATTTAATATCGAGCATCTTAAAATTTCGTATTGTATCTTTACCTCATTATTTTGTGTGCATCACTTTGCAAGCATTTTTGTATGTGGTTTCCTTTCGACAATCCACGAGAACATTGTATTGACTTTCCTATTGAAGGAGTGATACCTTTTTGATGTTCTTTTTGCTGGAGTTGTTAAATATTTTTATAACATCTCTTAAGCTTCTTCCAACTTTGTACTAAGTCTACAAATTCTGAGTGCATTGGGGTCTAATTGTGTATATTTTTCAAATTATCTCTAGTTTGACAATGTGGTGATTTATCTCACCGTGTTGTGCAATATTGAACGAAGGATCTCAAATGTTAACTTTTTCACCGCTTCGTCAATTGTAAAGCTTTGCTGGCACCTACTGTATAAGCTAGGCCCTCTGTAGCAAATGACATAACTGTGTTGTAGCATATGTATATCTCACATATATTTGTGTGTAGAAATTGGTGTTTAGCTAATTATGTAGATTGTAGTATGTATAGTATACTGTGAAGCATATCTGTACACTCGGCGTGTCCGCCCGGTGCGATGGTTGTGACAATTTCTTTTTCTGCAGATATGTTTTCTGTTAAGCCCTAGGGCATTTTTTTTAAAATGGTGCCCTTGGGGCACAGTTGTTGAAGTTTGCAAAATCTATATATCAGTGTTCTTGCTTGCTTGTGGTTGTGTATTTGCCAGTACTGGCATTCTTAGCTATTATAATCAATGGTTGTTAATGGTTGTTTCAAAGGAGAGAGAAACTAAAAGATTCACTGCTGAAGGAACAAATTGTGTAGACACAGCACTGCAGTTCCTGTATGCAAATAGGGGAGTGTTGGTTGCTGTGAAAGATGTCTGGTTTTTCCCTGTAATGTAATGGAAGTCAAAATTGGAACTGAATTGACAAAAAGAAGACTGAGCAGGCAGTAAATATCTCACAGTTTTGGTTCATCTTCCCCATTTTTCACTAGCTGTGGGCCACACTGTTTCAACCACGTCTTTCTTTGAGCTTTGAGTAAAACCCAGTATGATGTATTCTGTGAGCCTGTTTTTTTTCTTTTCTTCAATCAGTGTGTTGCCAGTTTTCAACTTTGGCTTTTCTTGGAAATGCTGATATCTCCCAAGTTTCATGGTGAACAGGTCATGTCCCACCCCCCTTTATTTGGCGGGTCTTGCCACATTCTCTCTCTCTCTCTCTCTCTCTCTCTCTCTCTCTCTCTCTCTCTCTCTCTCTCTCCCCCTCCCCCTCCCCCTGCCCCCACCCAACTCCCCAAACCCGCATAACAATATAACAATTACCCCAATTTTAATGTAACATGATGATGATAGTAATAACAACAATATAGCATAATTAGTTTAAAGTTTGTTTGACCTACTAATGACCACACCAAATAATTTATGTCCTCTTTCTTTTCTTTCAAAAAATTTTTCATTCTTTGCCTGTGGTTTCATCTCTTTGTTGTGTCCACGTTGTCCCTATATTTTCCTTTATTTTCTCTTGGAATCCTGTGAAAGATTTTACTTTTGCCTTGAACTTTTCTGTTTCCTATTTTTCTTCCATTATTTGCATGTTGCTCAGGTGTGCTTTAATTTCTGAGATTCCAACATCATTCATGTTCTTGGGTTTCTCTAAAAAAAGAAAAAAGGTTAAATTTTTTCTCATCTTTCCACCTGTCGATTGAATAAACTCTGTTTCTTCTTGTCTATAGTATTTGTCTTTTAGGTGTCCGTCAAAGAAAACTCTTCATTTCTTCTTGCATGTGATATTTGTTCCATTCTTTTACAAGCTGCTTTGTTACTTCTTAATTTCCATTTCCCATAGTCTTATTTTCATCCTAATATATCCCTCCTCAGGCGTGTGGTCCTGTGGCCCATTTTCAGTGTTTCAATACTTATTCCTTTAGCCTGCTTGCTGATAACTTCCTCTAGCACATAGTTGCAAATACAGAGCCATTATTTACAATCTAAGATGGCACATTAGTTATTGGGAACTGCAGAGCACACTTATTCCAGCTTTCACACACAGCTTCTTGTGAATTTCCTCACTGCCTGCATCATTGCTAAGGTAGCAGTAAAGAGAGATACTGCAAAATAACTCACCGAGCCGTCACTCCCTATTACATATTGCTACGTACCTGTTCTTAACTAGCATGTCGAATTTTGCAGTACCTGTGTGATGAGTTTATATTGAATTCAGACTTTCTCTCTCCTAACTAATAATTATAAATATCACTTCTCTCTTTGACAAATGACATGGCTGTTTCATTACAAATCTTGGCTCTTCCTGTGATGCTCTTTAGTGTTTTGTACAGATTTTATACCAGTTATTAAAATTATATTTTGATGAAATGCTCATTATTTTGCAAAAAAATGCAGCATGTGTGCCTGTTGATGAGAGGAGGTTAATTTCCTTCCATCTCTCTCCCTCTCTTTGGAATCAGGCCCACATGTCGTGCTGTCTGTTTTATATGTGTACACATGTGTATATTGTGCCGAAGTCTTGTTGTCCAGTTTCCAGATTTTAACTGCTGTTTGCCACATTGCAGAATATATTCTGGGCTGTGCTGACAGTTCTGTTGTTGCTCAAAACTGCTGACAATTTTACTTTAGTTTTTCACGAGGAAAAAAGATTATGATGATGAAGCAGAGTGCAAAGACGTATGTTTTGTGTAAAAGCTTTGGAATTAAATATATATGTATATTTTGTGGAAAAGACATCTTTAAACCTCTGTCAGATGATTGTACTGTGTCCATATCTGTCTATATCTTTACAAATATATTCTGTGTATGTAAAATAGTCTGTGTTAACTTCTTATTAGATATTCCAAATTTTCCATAAATGAAAGTGTACTTCGCTGTTGCAGGAACTTACTAAATAACAAGGTAAAACCTTTCGTCGGTTCAGCTACTTTTGTCATAAGAATAATTGACAACTTTGGGGATAAAGCAATCAGTAATATTTTCATTTACTATGGGGCAGTATTCTGGGATGGCTCCACACTTAAGCAAAAAGTATTCATTACAAAAGACAAAGTAATTAGAAACAAGTTTGTGGTTCACACAGAAATATCTTGCAGGCATCTCTTCAAGCAGCTGGGAATATTAACCACAGCTTCACAACTTCATTTATCCACTTACGAAATTTGTTATTGACAGTCCATCTCAGTTTGAAATTAACGGAGACATTCAGAAGCACAATACTGGATGGTAAAATTACCCTTCTTAATGACTCCAACTTTTGCACAGAAAGAGGTGATACAAGGGTAATCCCAGAAGTAAGATCTCCTATTTTTTTAAAAGTACATAGACCTGTTTATTTCTACAATGGTTTACATCAGTTTACAGCTTGAACATTTAGCTATTTTTTGACATAATCACCATTTCTGTCGATACATTTTTGTAGATACTGTCACAGTTTTTGTATGCCCATGTCATACCAGCTCGCCGCAATGCAGTTCTTTCTCCTCGTCGTCGGAGCTGAATCACTGGGACCACAATTAATGCTGACAGGTACTGTGAGACTCTGAAACAAACTGGAGAAGAGGAATGTTGAGCAAGGCCGTACACATTCTCCATGACAACGCTCGCCCACACATCAATTGGCAAACCGTTGTTCTTCTGCAACAGTTTCAGTGTAACATAATTGCCTACCCACCCTATAGTCCTGACTTGGCGCCCAGTGACTATCGCCTGTTCCCTAGGTTAAATGGACAATTGGCCAGAAACAATTCAGCTCAGACGACGAGGTGAAAGACGAGGTTCATAACTTTCTGAACAGCTGATGTGACATGGGCATACAAAAACTGCCACAGTGTCTACAAAAATGCATCGACAAAAATTGGGGTTTATGTCGAAAAATAGCTAAATGTTCAAGCTGTAAACTGACATAAACCATTGTAGAAATAAACAGGTCTATGGACTTACAAAAAAAATAGGAGACTTTACTTTTGGGATTACCCTCATATATGCAGCTATAAAACTCTAGGAAAAATCTACCAATGGAAATAAAATGTCTGACATATAGGAGAAGTGTTTCCAAATGTAGAATAATGATTTACAACTTATATGAGGGGTACCCAAAAAAAGGAATTATTTTTTAAAAGCTATATATTTTCAAATTGTTTACAAAACAATGTTATCCCCTTCAAAATGCTTTCCATTAAAACTAATACATTTGTTTCATTGGTGCTTCCACTGTTCCAAACATTTTCTGTCGTCATCTTTAGAAATACAGGTGTATACTACTGGGAAAAACCCGGGAATTTTTTCATCCGGGATAAAACCGGGAAAAACCCAGGAATTGTTTAGAATTCCGGGAATTTTTGATTGTTTTCGTTTTCAGTTAAATTTTTGTGATTTTGACTGGTAAGAACCAATACTCTAACAAAGGATATTACTGTATTCCGCTATTGCAGAATAATACTGCGGCAACAAAACAAGAACGAGAAGGGAAAAAAAACGAAAATAAAACATAAGTTTCAAAGGAAATGCGCCGTGTAGAACAACAAATAACAGTGCTCATACATGCGTCTGCCAACAGCAAAGTGTGTCAAAGGCTTTAGGAAGCCTATGCAATGCTTCATAACAACAAATTGCCTCCGATGAGCGTGACGTGACAACTGTTTAAATTAGATTCGTTTGAACTGTTGCGGGTCGGCTCTTGCGCATACGCAGTTGAGTCGCGTATGAGTAGTACCTTCTTTCGTTTCCGGTTACAGAAGTGTGGCTGGGCGCCACTACTTAATATTGCCCTGGTTCGGAAATATAGTAAATCTGGCGCTGATGCCCAGAGCAATCTGAGTTGTGGAAGGGAAATGGGTCGTCTCCACGTGACCTGTGTTTACGTTCAGTGATTTTGTTGTTTCCTCTTAGTTTATTGCTCTCACGTTAAATGACGACAAACGGAAATTTTGTGGCCGGGAGTTATCAAATGAATTAAAATACCTCCGCATAACTACGGAAGACTGAAATATGTTGTTATTTTCAGATTTTATTTCCACCTTCCTGACAGTCAAGCATTAATCGCCTTGCAGAACAATGACGTTATTTTTGTCCGTTAGCTAAAGAGATTTGGCTTTAATTAATCTTTTCCGCTTTATTTGAAACGAATTGTTTAATTTCACACTATTGGCTAGTTTCAACTGTTCGCTGCGTTTCAAGTGCACGTATGGCATTATGCCATAATAAAGAACCAAACATGAGATAATACAGTACTGGTATTCCAAGAAAATTTACATACGAATCTGGACATATGAATGTGCATTTTAAGCCGAATTATGCATTTTAGTAAGGCTCACGAAATTCCGATGCTCTTGAAGTATCCTCTAATGTCTTGTTTCTTTTAAGACATAATGTAAGACCTTTTAATGTTTTACACGTACAAAAATATGGGCTTCCTGCGTCATCTTAGCTGCGTAAGCGCGGTGACGCCTACTACATGACGCTATCTTCTAACTGCTTAAACGAACCTATTTCCAACAGGTCGCAGGAAAATATTGCTAATGGTGGTTTGAAAAGCGTTACATTCAAACCAAATTTCCTAGTACAGAAGATGAACTATATGCGCGAATATACAACGAATTACTTAAATCACAAAGTGTTTGACTCTCGTTTAAAAATCAACTCTTTGAGGACGACCATTTAGAAGAATTTTGAGCCCAGAAGCTCAAACATTTACGTCGTTATTAAAAATTTTACTGGCACATTTGTGTGATGTATCTGAACACTTACGCCGCGGCATCGGTGCAGGCGCGCAACTCTCCAGTGCGGCCCGGCAATGTGCGAGTGCGGGTCGGTGACACTCTGAAACGGCAGGCACCTCTCGGAGCCGACGCTCCTAAGCACACCTGAGCTACAGACTGACGTCAAGACCTTGTAAGATCTGTAGGATCATGTTCTATACTGACTTATTGATGACACCTTAGATGCATTACTTCAAATAAGCTTCGACTGTATTGTAGTCACGTTTTAAAGTCTGTTTGCTGTCTGACACCTATAGAGGTCACAGGCGTCATTCAAATGTTCGTGATTTGTTGATAATGTAACAAAAAATACAATTCAAACAAGGAACAAACCACTGCATTCAGGAAAAATTTGTATTCCAAAACGCAAATTCTTAAGAAGGAAAAAAAGGAAACTGGATTCATTTGAAATTATACTTACTTCAAATGCTCATTTTTAAGATCGACTCTGATAGAGATCGTCAATTTAGTAGCATGTTTGCTCCTGGTATGAGAGAATTAGCCGTCTACATATATCATAGGCGCCCAGGGGACACCAAGATGTGTAGCAATTAGTAAGCGAAACACACCCTACGTGGAGGCTTTTCTCGTATCCCCCATCACTTCAATTGAGGTGCTATTAAAACAAATTTAGCATAACAAATTCTTTCGCAAAAAACTGAAGTGGACGCTTTACAACGCAATAAGAAATAAGTCGACTTAACACAAAAGAAAACCTCGTTTTCTGAGTACTCATGAAAAAAAAGTTCTAGCATTCCACGTCATAAAAAGAAACTATACAATGTCAAAAGAAATGAAAGGTGTCTTTGATAATCGGAATTCCCGGATATTATCGCGTTTTTGCTACTTATGGGAAATTATACAGCAGTTCAAAGCAGTAATCCAGGTTTGTCTGGGCAGGTTGTACACTCATATGGTATCAGTGCGCTTGCCTTGTTCCGCGCACTTCTTACACCGCTTCCTCATAACTTGCTTCTTCCCTGCAGTACCTTCCCGTTATTGCACAACGTGTGTTTGTTTGTGAATTGTGATGTTTCTTGCTGACATTTCGTGGAACGTCCATTGGTGGAAGGATGCCCTTTATAATACTCATTCTGTAATCGTACAATGTCATTTTATTTCCTGAGTATTTGTTGCACAGATATAGAGAATTGAAAACTACCATGTCAATGACATGAAAGAATAGTTTCTTTGGCCAGCGGATAGTCTTTCGTTCACATAAATAATACGATAACATCTGATCTTGTTCATCAGTCCCAGACATATACGCATTGTACCTAATAATAGGCAAATGTTTCGTGACTATTTGCTGGCGCGCATTCGTCACTTGCTCCATAATATTTAGATGTTCTGTGGAAATGTAGGAAACATCTCGTCGATCGTTCCATTTTCCAATCATAACTACATTAGAATACCGCGCAAGTTTTGCCGATACGTTTTCGAGGGGAATTTCCTATTTAATTTCAGAGTACCTGTGGAAAGTGTTTTTAGGTTCAACAGAGTTGTAGCTAAATGAAAAGTGTTATAATAATTGTCCAAGAAAATGTGATGACCAACATGCAGCTTTTCTGCCATCAAATGTAAAACGACCTTTTCAGCGTGACCTCTCCCCCCCCCCCCATATCACCACTACTTTCCGTGTATACTGCGCACTTATTTATGAAACGTCTGGATTGTTGAGCATGTACATCTTAATGCCATATTTATTAGTTTGCTTTTTATGTACTGTCTAAATGACAATCTTCCCCTCGAAATAATTATTGATTCATTTATTGATAAATCTCCTCCCGGGTAATACACTTGAGACATTCGCGTGTTAAAATAATCCAATATAGGTCCTATCTTATATAAACGATCGTCTGGTTTCGGGTTTCCTGGAAGTGGATTATTTGCAAAATAGAGAGAGCGTAATATCATCAAATACCGGTCTCTGCTTATACTCATCGCTATTCCTCTATTCTCAAACAGCGGTTCTTTCTTCCAGTAGTCTTGCAATCGCGGATATTTAACGTTACCTACATGTAACGAAACACCCAGGAAAACCAGTATTTCGCCTATACTTAAGAGGTTTCCCAAAGAAAGCACGTGTTGACAGATGTGAAAATTACCGAACTATCAGTTTAATAAGTCTCAGCTGCAAAGGCGAATGGAAAAACTGGTAGAAGCCGATCTCGGGGAAGATCAGTTTGGATTCCGTAGAAATATAGGAACATGTGAGGCAATACTGACCCTACAACTTATCTTAGAAGATAGATTAAGGAAAGACAAACGTATGTTTCTAGCATTTGTAGACTTAGAGAAAGCTTTTGAAAATGTTGACTGGAATACTCTCTTTCAAATTCTGAAGGTGGCAGGGGTAAAATACAGGGAGCGAAAGGCTATTTACAATTAGTACAGAAACCAGATGGCAGTTACAGGACTCAAGGGACATGAAAGGGAAGCAGTGGTTAAGAAGGGAGTGAGACATGGTTGTAGACTCTCCCCGATGTTATTCAGTCTGTATATTGAGCAAGCAGTAAAGTAAACAAAAGAAAAATTTGGAGTAGGTATTAAAATCCATGGAGAAGAAATAAAAACTTTTGAGGTTCGCCGATGACATTGTCATTCTGTCAGACACAGCAAAGGACTTGGAAGAGCAATTGAACGGAATGGACAGTGTCTTGATAAGTCGGGTGATGCTGAGGGAATTAGATTCGGAAATGAGACACTTAAAGTAGTAAAGGAGTTATGCTATTTGGGGAGCAAAATAACTGATGATGGTCGAAGTAGAGAGGATATAAAATGTAGACTGGCAATGGCAAGGAAAGCGTTTCTGAAGAAGAGAAATTTGTTAACATCGAGTATAGATTTAAATGTCAGGAAGTCGTTTCTGAAAGTATTTGTATGGAGCGTAGCCATGTATGGAAGTGAAACATGGATGATAAATAGTTTGGACAAGAAGAGAATAGAAGCTTTCGAAATGTGGTGCTACAGAAGAATGCTGAAGATTAGATGGGTAGATCACATAACTGATGAGGAGGTATTGAATAGAATTAGGGAGAAGAGGAATTTGTGGCATAACTTGACTAGAAGAGGGGATCGGTTGGTAGGACATGTTCTAAGGCATCAAGGGATCGCCAGTTTAGTACTGGAGGGCAGCGTGGAGGGTAAAAATCGTAGAGGGAGACCAAGAGATGAATACACTACGCAGATTCCGAAGGATGTAGGTTGCAGTAGGTACTGGGAGATGAAGCTTGCACAGGATAGAGTAGCATGGAGAGCTGCATCAAACCAGTCTCAGGACTGAAGAACACCACAACAGATCCCTCTTTTTGTATTTTTGCTCAGCAACATGTTGACTGTGTTATTGGTCATTTCGTCAGCTACAAGTTGCAACAATTCGTCTTGTTACCAGTAATCTTAAGAAATCCATAGGAGAATTGCCAGCACGATGAATTTGCATAACTTCTTCCTTCGTAAAAGGGTGATACTGCATATTGTGTGGTTCTTTATGCCAGGAATCACCTGGATTATCTCCGTGTGATAGGTCAGGTTCTTTTTCGTCGTCAATTTCCACACATTCGTCGTGATCCGTACTGTCAGATTCGGAACTGTCATGAAACAGATTCGAAAGCTGTGCTTCCATCATCACTCTGCAATTCTTCTGCAGCCTCTAAATGACAATCCTCGCGGTATGCCTCGTCCTCCATACACTGAAAATCACTGTCTTCTAGTACATTAAGTAACTATTCGTGCTTCGGTAGCTCAGATGGTAGAGCAGTTGCCCGCAAAAGGCAAAGGTCCCGAGTTCGAGTCTCGGTCGGGCACACAGTTTTAATCTGCCAGGAAGTTTCATATCAGCACACACTCCGCTGCAGAGTGAAAATCTCATTCTGGAACTATTCCTCTGTCAATTTAACACTTTTCCTGCTCCTTTTCACATCGGAAGGTCCAGGTGTGTTCATTAGCCGCCATTACGAACAATATACATTTGATAACTGACCACACATAATGGAAGTGTACACTCTTTGATGCTAGCTTAGACACTGCAACTAGACCAAGTAATCCGACAGTGAGCGTCAGCCGCACTGGCTCGTGGCTTGTTGTGACGCTTATAAGCGTCAGCCGCAGGGAAAGTGTTAACATGTAAACTGCCTCACACTTTATGATGGACGTTTCACTGCCATGCAAGGCCCACGGCAGTAGGTGTGCAGTTATGCAGTTGTCGTCAGCAGCAGCCTCCACAACTGTGTAACATCCACGAGATAAATATTAATTATTTATATAATATTTTATGATGTAATTGGACATATCGATGCGTAGCATACAAAGACAATGATAATTGTAAATTCCTTTTATGATCTGTGTTTGTCTTCCTTTGTTTTTACCTTTTGTTGGTTGGCTTTTGTGGGTTGCGGACACGTATCGAACTGAGGTCTGTTAAGAAATTTTAATTATTTGTTAATTATTACTCGAAAATAGAGTTTATTATTATAAATATCAGTGAATAATTATTTGTAACTTTGATTCCTATCTCAGTAAGCATTATCTGTGTTAATTATTTCTTTCTGCTGCAAGCAGGGCAGCCATTGATGATAGACAAAAACGCGATGCTAATCGCTGTTTTCCTTAGAAAACCACTGAATAACATGGTAAACGCCACAACTGGATCTGATACCCTCAAAGATAACAGCACCAGCTATGAAGAGTCCAAGACAACTAACATGACGGACCAGAAAGAAGTATTACGAAGTTATTGATGCCAAACTGGTGATCATCCCGATACATTGTTTGCGAATAGGAAATTTACTTTGTAGATAATTACTAATATGATGAATCTTGTTTCCACTTGGATATGACTTTACTGGTGAAGTAGGCTTGTTTTCAATTTTCCAGTTACTATTTCATATAAGTTTCTAGAAAGATCTGGCATGACATTGGCCCTGAAACCACATTTTCAGATGGTTCACCTTGGAAATGATAGCTGATTATTGTTCCATTAGTAAACCAAGATGCAGTATAAATGTAAATACCTCCTTTGCAATTAAGATTAGCTGAATACCTTTTGCCCTCTATTGTAGCCTCTGATATTTTATAAAAAAAATATATTCAACCCAATTTTACATATTCTGAAGCAACTTCCATTTGTCATAGAACATTTCTCAGCTCTTTGAAGTAAAAATTTTAATTATATGTTCAATCCTTTAAGAAATAACAGTGCTTGAAAAACCAACTCGATTATTGTATGCTATAAATACACCAGTGGCACAGCCCACTTTGTTTCAGTCCAAGTGTGATTGCATACAGTATTTAATGTTAATCCAGTCAATATCAAATGCTAGTTCATGTCAAAGTTAGCAGAAAGTTTAGTTTTAGTACGTTGGAACTAGAAAGAATAAAAATACTAATAATTAACATTTGTCTAGTTACTACACTCCATTACAAAAGGAACATCGACGATAGAGTTCAACTTAATCTACTTAAGTCTAGAAAGGAGACCTATCCTACAATATTCCTGAAGAGTATGGGACCCATACCGAATACAAGTAACATGTGATACTTAACATATACAGAGAAAGGCAGCATGAATGGTCATGCATTTTACCCATAGGAGAATGTCAGATGCTGAAGAAACTTAACTGGCAGATTCTTCATGGTAGACGTGACATCCCGAAAAAGCCTACTTACAGTTTCAACAGCCAGCTTCAAATAATAACAAGGAATATACTAAAACTCCTTTTATACTGTGTGCGCGCGCACGCACGCACAAAATACCACAAACCACAGTCCCTTGCTGCCAAGGGCAGAATGGCCTTGGCAGTCAAGACTATGGTCACACGTATGCAGAGGTGTTTTTCTGTTTGTGCCATTATGCCATCCTGAATTTTCTATTGTTTAATGTATACTACATCTGTGCCTAACACATCTGATCCCTAGGTAATCACAATCGGTGACTTTTCAATTAATTTCAGACAGCTGTCAATTTTCATTTGTGACTGTTCATCCAGAAAAAAAAAAAAAAAAAAAAAAAAAAAAAAAAAAAAAAAAAAATTACATGCCTAGGCTGACAAGACTATCACAGGTCTCAATTCCTCAGCCTCTCTCAGTGTGGAATTACAAAGTAAATCTGAGCATTATGTGATGAATACAGAGGACTATGATACAAGTATGTAGACAATGTGGCGTGCACGAATGGCCAAAGTGATAAGGTGACTGTATGCAATAAGTGGTGCATCCGGGTTACAGCCCAGTCTAGCACAAATTTTGATGTCTAGTAGACAGTGTGTGTGCGCGCCTTACAAGTCATACCTAGACCGTCAGTCTACGAATTTATTTTGAATTAAAAACTGTTGCTATGCAATGCTTTTGGCCTGTGATTTAATTTGCAACATGTGCCAATCAAACCATCTGCACTATTTTCCAAGTCCAAGTGGATATTAATAAACTTTTGTATTGTCAATCTAATACTCCCTGCAAAGTCACTATGTATAACATGGCCCGCCTGGGGCCCCAACTTCTGTCACTACATCCAAGCAAATCTAAGCTGGAAATTCCACAGGAACCAATTTCTTCACTAAGGCATCTGCATAGTACTAGAAGTTTTTGACAAAATCAGAAACTTTAAATCAACCAGTCTCCCTCCATCCACCACATCCATTATATCCCATTGTATTGTTTAGCACAATCAATATTTTCTTTATTCCAGGTAGTATTTGGTCACAAAAACAGCACAGACTGCTTTGAGCAATATAGTTTATTGGTTCATTATAGGTATCTTTTACAGGAACACAGGTTTTATACATCTTAAGCAAACAGCAGTCTCATTGAAGGAATGGCTGGAGGCCCACACCAGATGAGCTGATGTGTGAATACAAAACATCTTCACCGGCTTTATTTCATTCGAACTCAACATTCTCTGATAACAGCCAGAACCAATGAAACCCCCTCTACCTACACAATAACCAACAAAGTCAACATATTGTTCCCGATATCAAATGATTTATACCTGAACATAAGGCATAAAGAGTTACAAAAAAATGGATACAAAATAAAGAATCGTACAACCGGCTTACATACTATAACCCAGCACTATACAACAAATGAGGAATTTAACAACTCACAAAAGTTATAAAATGATCAGGCACATGAGCCACTGAGTTTATTCGACTCAGTGTGATGATACAGAAGGCACCTCAGGAATGAAAATATTGTTTCTATCTTCCAACGAGCAACCATCAGATAGCAACAGAGATAACTAAAACAAACCAGACACTTATTCCAGGACAATCTTTGCCAATTTCCATTATTTTCTCTCCAACTTTGGGAACTCAGTGTGGTTCCAAGCAGCAACAACATACATCAGGTACACACGTTCAGTTCATATGGCACAACAGCAGTAAAATTCTTTAATTTTGTTTATATATGATATGCTGCACTAAAACATAACGCCAACTTTGTTGCTAGTATCTTTGGTGGCTTGTCACCAAAGATATAAATAGGAGGAGGAAAAGCAGCATTTTAATATTTCCTAGTAGTAGTGTATCTCATGTAAAGAAAGGCTTTTGCGAAATCTTCCCACAAATGATTGCTTAAATTAAGCAGTGTGGCAAAGAGCAGGGTGCCTCACAGATCCAATACAATGCTACACACAGGAAGACTAAACTGACATCTACAGCCAAGTTTTGAAGCAGAGAAACAACGACAAAAGAATAAACAGAGTGAAGGTCATGTGCCTGATGGACTCAATTCCCCCTCAGCTAGACATCAGAGGGCTACAGTTTGGCAGCCACCACACTCGCTTCCTCTGAGAGGGGGACATCCGGACACCTTCATGCCTTCGCAATGCCGATCACCCCACAGGCAACACGTGCCCCGGCATTGCCAGTCGTCTTGCTCAGCTCGTGCCCCCCACGTCCCAGGTCGTCAGGATCAGCGTGCACCTAAAAATCAAGGAATAATATTTAACGAACAACATGCACAAGAAATTAATGTTGCAAACAACTCTTTCCTATCAGGGGAAAGCTGTACAAATATGGCAGTAATTTTTAAACTGAAATTAATAGTACTATTTATTCTGTTGAAAATGAACCTGCTGGTTATTTTTTAATCAGAAATGTACAAAGTGCAAAATTAAACTGGCCTGATAAATATAAGACTCGCACAGAATTAACCTTTCTTAGTAAACAGAACTGTATCACAGAACATTCTGGTAACCACAATTTTGATACACAAATTTGTTGCTGTCACGTATCTGCACGTGTGCATCTCCTACGTGCTCTGTCCCGAGTACTCTGCTCTGTGATTATATTTGCGTGAGAGGTGCAGACATGTTTCGTGGCCAGTTAAACGCAACGCAAAGTGGTGCTCACAACAAAACAACGCAAGTTCATTTTCTAGTGTTATGCGAAGCCCAATTTGTGGAAAACTTGCTGAACTGTATGACAACATTTTAAGACTAAGAGGATTGGGGAAAATCTCCAAATCTGCAATGCAAAACTTAGTGGAAATGTTGTGCAAAACGGAATCTGTAGTGAATAGAAACTAACTATCTGTGCAGGAAAACCTGAAACAGTCCGACAAAATCTCTACATTATCTGTGCAATTGGCAATTTACAGCTCATGTCTAATCATTGGCTCTGAGCACTATGCGACTTAACTTCTGAGGCCATCAGTCGCCTAGAACTTAGAGCTAATTAAACCTAACTAACCTAAGGACATCCATGCCCGAGGCAGGATTCGAACCTGCGATC